>NW_006922004.1:223597-251938 GCF_000298275.1 Orycteropus afer afer | reverse complement strand
AATCTTCTGGATTTCTGTGTGTAGATTTTGTATCATTTCTAATTTTTCATTTATTTTGTCATTTTGTTCTTGTATTGTCTTTTGAAATTGTTCTAGGGTTTTCTCTGTGTTTTCCTTGATCTAGCTCTCAATTTTTTGAAGATATCTAAATACAATTATTTTGAATTCCTTATCAGAGAGTTCCAATGCTGCATCTTCCTCAGGGATTTGATTTGGATCTGCATCCTTGTCCTTTGTTTCTCCTGTTTTATCTTGCTTCATTGTGTGGACTGTGATGCTCTGTTGTCTCTGAGGCATTGTGACATTTTTGTGTTTATATTTAATTTGTGATTGTATGTTGGAGTGACTTGACCATGATTTTTGTTTTCTTTGTATGTTATCTATGCCAGCAGGGTACTGTGCTCCTCTTTTGCTAGTTGACAACTGTTATACACTCACCACCTCTCTCCCTTCCTGTTGTCTGCCTCTCTTATGACCCTGCCAACCTTGGCGAACAAAGATTGTTCTTAGGTCCCTGGAATTTGAATGAGAATGCTGTCACTTTAAATATCCAAAATGGCCACCATTTGTAAACTTTCAAAATGGCTGTGCCCTCAGTCACTTTAAATATGAAAAATGGCTGCCATGTGTAAACAATCAAAATAGTTGTGCCATCCAGACAATGGAAAGCCAACAGCTCAGGTTGTCTCCCTCCTTACTGTTTCCCTTACTAATCATAGGCCACCAGACCAGTTATCCCTGAAGCCTTTGGTGACCAGTGCTGATATAGAGGTCAATTCTCATATCCCAACACCACCTGGAAATATTCAAGCTGTTCATCCCATCACAGTAGCTGATAGTCCGCAGCTCAGACCATCTCTGTACTCACTGTTTTTGTTAAGGTTTTTCCACTAGTTGATGCCTAATCCACTTCTGTGTACTTTGTTTCAAAGCTCAGGGCTGCAGGAGTATCTTCTGTATCTCTGTCAATTGATTTTTCTTTTCTTTGTTGAAGAGGGTCTGTGTCACTTGTCTGCCTATTCCTCCATCTTCAGAACTTGTTTTTACTGCTTATACTTAGTAAGTAACTTTTCATTTTTCCCATGTTGCTTTCAGGATCCTTTCTTTTTCTTTGGTTTTGATGAGTGCAGTGTAGTAAATTACTTAGTGTGGATTTTCTACCCATAAGTCTTTGTAAACTCCAAGGTGGGAATTGCTATTAACAACTGAGGAGATCCTGATTGCTAAAGTCTCCCACCTGGAGTATTTCTGTTGGGAGTGGCACAAAACAATGTTCTGGGAGGTTCCCACTCTCTCTTAGTTGCTTAGAGTTCTGATGTTATGACTGGCTAGTTTGGCCACTCTGCCAAGCTCAAAAGGAGGCCTCCTAGAGGCAGAACTCTCTCACTCTGACTGCTGGTTGAGGAAGATGTGCGGCTGAAAGAGACACAGGCTTCTGAGACATGCATGGCTGGGAAAGAGACGCAAGAGACATGCATTGCTGAATAAGACACTGAGGGACATGCACTGCTGGGGGAGAGACTGTGAGAGACGTGGATGACAGATGGTGGGCTGGGAGAGAGACTGAGCATTTTTTCCTGAACTTGAATTGTAGCCTGGTGCTTCCCTAATAAACCCCATAATCTGTGAGTTCTGTGTGGCCACTGCAGCACATTATTGAACCCAGGAGAGAGGTGGTGGGTGCTTTGGGAGGAATGGGTGGAGAAAGGGCTGGAGGGAGGCAGCATGTCTGGCCTTGCAGTAATAGGCCTTGGACTATTGATGGTAATTCTGTCTTCCTCTTGTGGAGTTCTAGGAGGTCAGAATATGTGGCCTCCTTGTCCTTTTTGTAGTGAGTTTGATGATGATATGTGTTGGTGATTTTCTTTTGGGCTCTATCCTGTTTGGGGTTACTTGGACTTCCTGAGTTTCATCCTTCATCATATCAGAGAAGATCTTCCAACAAATCTTGGACCATTTTCTCAGTGGTTTTCTTTTCTTCTTCATGTCCTGGAATTCTAATGTCGTTGTTGTAGTTGTTATCTGCCATTGAGTCGGACCCAACTTATAGAGACTGCTCCTTGGGTTTCCAAGGCAGTCTCACTACAGACGTAGTTTACCCAACCTTCCTTCAGAGGAGTGGCTGGTGGATTTGAACCACCATCCTTCTGGTTAGCAGTCAAGTGCCTTAAGCACTATGCTACCAGAGCTTATTCCTTTCGATGGTATCCCACATGAACCTTAGGCTTTCTTTATTTTGTTATGATCTTTTTTTCTGAGTGATCCCATTTCTAAAGAAGTATTCAGGTATTTGTCTTCAATCTCATTAGTTATGTCTTCCATTGATTAAATTCTACTCCTTTGCCCTTTCAATGTGTTATCTATTTCTGAAAATTTAGTATTAATCTTCTGGATTTCTATCTGTAGATTTTGAATCATTTCTAATTTTTCATTTATTTTGCCATTTTGGTCTTGTATTTTCTCCCAAAAATGTTCTGGGGTTTTGTCTTTGTTTTCCTTAATTTTGTCAGTGTTTTCCTTGATTTGTCTCTCAATCCTTCGAAGATACCTAAATATAATTATTTTGTATTCCTTATCAGGGAATTCCAAAGCTGCTTCTTCTTCAGGGATGTATTCTGGGTCTGTATCCTGCTCCCTTGTTTCTACCACTTTATCTTGCTTCTTTGTGTGGACTGTGATGGTCTGTTATCTCCAAGGCATTGTGACATTGTTGTATTTAGATCTCTGCTAACTGTGAAGAGCAGCTACGGCTAAGTCAGGCTCTTCTTGGTGGTTGTTTATTGTTGGCCAGTTGGTGGAGAACGAAGTGGTGGTTCTCACTCAGTAAGTTGAGCTGCAAGAAGTGCAAGTACGCTTTCATTGTACTAGCACTGTTGCTGTCTCCCACTCAGTTAGACAAAAACAATCATTGAAAACCATCAAAAAAGGAAAAGCAAGTGGACAAAAAAAACACACTGCATAAACACACAGGAACAATCACCAAAAAAGGAAAAAGAAAAGAAAAAAAGAAGCCCACAGTATCTGGGGAGAGGGCAATAAGAGAAAAAGAAGTAGACTAGGAGAATAATGAAGAAAAAAATGGGAAAAATGCAAAAAGAAAAACAAGGAATGGGGTTAACCATGAGAAAGAAAAAAATTGGAATGAGGAACAAGGAAGAGAGAAAATGCTGAAAACCAGAACCTAGAAAGGAAAGAATAAATCATAGTAATAATAATAAGGACAATAATATACTCATTAAAAACAGACAAAAACAAACTAAAAAAAAAGGAAAGAAAAAAAAATCTGGGCAGGGCGGGGCAGGGCACCCAGGCTCCATCTAAGCACACAGACTGGGATGGAATTCCTGCCAGCCCAGAAAGTGAGTGGGAGTGAGGGACGGCTGCATCTCTGTTCACCAAGAGGGCATGGGATATACAAGTAATAAGGGGAATATCACATCTTTCCAGTCGTTGGTGTACAGAATGTCCTTGTGGTTCCTGGCAAGTGGAGCCTATTTTTAAGTCCCTGGAATCTGGAAGAATGCTGTCACTTTAAATATCCAAAATGGTCCAACAGCTTGTAAACATTCAAAATGACTGCATACTCTGGACAAGCAAAAGTTCACAGCTCAGCCTGCCTTCCTCTTGGCTGCTTCCCCTTTTATTCAATAGCCACCAGTGCAGCCCTCCATGCAGTCCCTGGCTAGCAGGGCTGATTTTTAGGTTAATTCTTAGGTCCTAACATAACTCGGCAATATCCACACTGTCTATGCTGTCAGGATCACTGCCAGACTCCAGTTCCATATGTCTCCTTTTTTGGTGTTTTTATGCAGATTCTTCTACTAGTTGAAGTTTAGTCCACTTCTATACCCTTTCTTTCAAAGCTCAGAGCTCCAGGATTGTCTTCACTATCTGTGTTAATTGGTTCCCCTTTTCTTTGTTCAAGAGGGTCTGTGCAGTCTTTCTGCCTATTCTGCCATCTTACCAGAACTCCCACTCTAGCAGTTTTGGTGAATGCATAGATGAAGGGATGCATTCGTTAAGCATATCAATTGACTTCTTATTCTATGCATTCTGATCCACAGAAGCTCTCTGTCTAAAGCATGGCACTTATCTAAATATTCATATCATATCTGCTACATGTTACATACTGTGCTAGATACGGGACATACAACCATAAATTATCTACTTTAAAGTCTCAAGGTATTACTAAACTTAAAGACAAACTCAAATATTTACTTTATAATGTAATGCCAGAAAATACATCCAGAGACAATTTATGTAGGAAACCCAAAATCCACAATTAGAGCTGATAAATTGAGGACACTAAAATATAAATGCACAGAACAATCAGGTAGGAATTACAAAGGTATATTCTGTGAGCAACACTGCTGAACCTTAGCTTACTCGAGAGCTGAGTCGTCAGTTGTTGCATGATGTGTGAGCTGCAGCAGTGATCAGCTGTGGTGAGTAAAGGTGGAATACAGATTGGAGTCTGAAAGAAAAAGTCAGCACAGAATTGGAAGAATTTTTCAGGAAAAGTGAACAGCATGAACAGAAATGAGCATAGAAGAGCAAGAAGTTACAAATAAAAAAGATGAGAAAACACTGTGTGTATATCCCGAGTCACTGGAGTTTTCTAGTTCTCACTATTATTTTTAATTCCAAATGGAATTTTTTTTTTCTAAAATTTTAATTTGAGTTTTATTGAATAGAATTCTGTTTCCTTGAAATATGCATCGTAATGTGAGAATACATTTTCTATAAAAAAATAAAATACTACATATTCTTTATCTTTGTTTTACCGATAATTCCACCAAAATTTAAAATCAATTTATACTTTGTTTCAATTTTTTAATTAAGACAAATTTCATCTTCAACTTTTTATATAACTTGAGGTGAACTTCTGATTCCTTTCCCTGCAAAGGGTGATTGACAGGATGATTGTAAAAACCTCCATGTTGACCTCTTTATGCCCTTGTTGTTTTCAGTGGAATGGCCTCTGGCTCCGTAAGTGGTGGGTGTGTGTGGCAAACAGAAAAAATAACATTTTTTTCCCTTTGCATTGACTTAAAAATTTACACAAAATTTTACAACTTCTCATGTTTCATAAATTATTTTCCTAGTAAATAACACTATTTACTACACTAAAAGTATTTCTTTTGAAAGTCTCCTGAATCATGTTACAAAAATTGTGGCTAGCTATGATTGAAATGACACTTAACCATTTCTTCAAAAGATATTCCTTTAATATATTTACTTTTCCTGATAATATCATGTGAAATTTATTTTTAGGGCGACAGTTCCTATGTGAAAGATCGCTGGTGTGTTTTTGATGGATTTATGGTCTTTTGCCTTTGGGTTTCATTGGTGCTACAGGTAAATGAATACTTGGCAAGTGCAAGGGGATGGGATATCTTCTGAAGGGCGTGATTTTGCATTGAAAGTTTAAATTGAAATATTAAAGGATATGTATATATACATACATATATAAATATAATTGTGTAAATTTCTGTAACATTGGATTTATTTTGATTTTTTTTTAGATAAAGCCTAATTTTAACATTTTCATTATCATAGGTCATGTTTGTAAATTATTTCACAATCAGAAATGATAATCAATACTACAGGGACTTATTCCTATTCAAAATATATGAAAAGCATATTCATTGAAATAAAGAGAAGAATGTGTTGAAGGATTTCTGTATTTAGAGAATTAAACATTTAATTTAAATATAAAAATTTCATTTTTTATATGGCTAGATTCTCACTAAAAAAGCAGATGAAAAATAATACAATGGGATATATACTGGTCAATATAATACCATATTACAAGTTTGAATGCCTTCTTATGAGAATTGAGGAACATATATTAAAAGGAAAGATTTTATTGAGGAAATATTCTCATACATTTTTTCTGGTATAATTTGCCATTTAATTCAGCTAAAGTGATTAATGATTATCTATTGTCTATATTAAAAAATTCATAATAAGAAATATTCACAATCCATCCTCCCAACTCATCATAGTTCTTATTGATAAACAGTTTTTCCTTAGTTTTATGAAATTCCCCTCTCCAACAATCTAATTTCATCTGCATATTAATGTTCTTTTCAATTTTATACCTATAGAGTATTTGGAAAATGTTTTCTAATCATAATGTTACCTCTGTTAGTAAATGATACAATTCTTTTTTGTATTTTTTTCATAATATTTTAGACCTTTCTCCATTACTGTATTTTCTAGATACTACAAAGATTTTACCAAAAAATATTACTGTTAAGGAAGACTTAGCATACTTATTTTATATGCTAAGTTGTAACTTGTTTTTCTAATAAAAACTGTGCCTTGATGAATTATTCAAGGAATGAAGAGAATGACAATTTTATTAATGCACTTTTCTTTCCCTTAAGATAACATTATCTTCACAATTTACTGAAGAGAAAATTAATTTCAATAGAAAATAAATAACATAAGACTAAGTGCAGAGTGCACTTCCTGATGCATTGTCAGCATTTTCCATGACTATGTATAATGCTAAGGGGAACACTAAACATTTTTATTTGCCTCCTAATTCATAGGTATTTGAAATTGCTGATATAGTTGATCAGATGTCACCTTGGGGCATGTTGCGGATCCCACGACCACTAATTATGATCCGGGCATTCCGTATTTATTTCCGATTTGAACTACCAAGGACCAGAATTACAAATATTTTAAAGTAAGTGTTGCTTTTTCCAGAAATTAATGGAAAAGTTTGACATTGTTTGTATGTTTTAGATATTTTACTTTTTTTTTTTTTTGGTCCTCAGGCGATCAGGAGAGCAAATATGGAGTGTATCAATTTTCCTGCTTTTCTTTCTACTTCTTTATGGAATTCTAGGTGTTCAAATGTTTGGAACATTCACCTATCACTGTGTGGTAAATGACACTAAGCCAGGGTAAGTCTGTCATTTGACTTCATTTTCATCTAGGTAATTATTAAGGAATTTCTGCAATTCTCATGTGAAAACTTCTTTGTCTTAATTTTTAAAAAAGTGTTTGTGTACTCTCTGTTCTGTATTCCCTGCTCCTTCAACAATGCTTTGTCAATTTTATAAGAAAAGTACTCAAGATAAGCCAATATGAAAAATGGAACCTAGTAGGAAAGTAGATTAAGCAACTTCAAAGTGTACATTTAGAACAATTAAAAAAATGCATTGATCTATGTCACTTTAGTTTTGTGTGTTTCACTGTACAATTATATTTCAATAAAATGTATTTTAAAAAATGTATACACTTAGAAACCTTCCTCAGTGTGTCAAATGAGGAGTGTATTGACACAGTTCTGATGAAGCTTCTCATGACATTAGAGTGGGCTACTTGTTAGGAAAATAACTCATATTTTTAAAATTATTAACTTTGGTCCTCCTTCCCTAAAACAGTTGCATAAATAGTTATTTTACAATGTCATTTCTAGACATAACAGTAATATCTATTGCATTAAATTGTCACAGGGTGGGAGAAAGGTACAATATATGTAGTTTATTATTTATTATATATTGTGCAGATATGGCCTCTACCACTTCCACTTGGCCAATCATTGTTAAAATACAGCACAGGGAGTGGAGGATGGGAAGAGAAAGCATAGTGGACTTATGGTTATTGACCTTACATGGCCCAAAAGTGTCTCAAGCATAGTGGACTTATGGTTATTGACCTTAAATGGCCCCAAAGTGTCTCATTAGATGTTGACTGCAAATCAGAGTTTGAGATCTAGAGAACACAGAGATGCATCCTTTACAGCTCTGCCTGATACAGTGTAAATACTAGGTAAATAGCACTTTAAGCTCTCTCTTAGCATTTAAGGAATTGCTTTTTTTCCCTCTTGAATAATTTCAACCTGCAGTTGCTTGAATAAGGTCAGAGGGCCAACTACTACATTTGTTGTCATAAATAATTACAGTAAAATCTGTGAGAGCTGCATATTGACAGGACTGCCTTGTTTTTCTGGGTCTGAAAAGTTGTCTTCCTTTGATAGGGTGCAGTCTTAATACTTGTCTGTTGCTCTTAGTGTAAAATATTTGAGCTTTCCTTCTCTTACACAGGTTCTGGTTTCCACCTTACACAGGTTGTGGTTTTTGCAAGTTTTACTGTATATAATATATGCACATCCTGAAGTGAGTTAGTCTGCCTTATTAATTATATCCTCCAAATGAGAGATAAGGCAGTGAAAAAACAAAACTCACTGCCATCAAGTCGATTCTGACTCATAGAGACCCCCATTGGGTTTCCGAGGTGGTAAATCTTTACAGAAGTAGATCACCCTGTCTTCCTTCCGAGGAGCTGGTGGGTTTGAACTGTCAACTTTCTTGTTGTTGTTGTTGTTATTTGCCATCGGGTCGGCCCCAACTCATAGCGACCCCTCCTTGGGTTTCCGAGACAGTATCACTACAGAAGTAGTAATGCCCAACCTTCCTTCTGAGGAGTGGCTGGTGGGTTTGAACCGCCTGCTTTCTGGTTAGCAGTCAAGTGCCTTATCACTATGCTACCAGAGCTCCTAGGTAGCAGTAAAATGCCTTAGGCACTATGCCACCAGAGCTCCTTTAAGACAGTGAAAAGAAGAGCAAAGATCAATGAAATAGACCAAATTTTAAACTTATAAGAATATGAAAGGAAAACATCTATGAATAATTAATGACCATGTTATTTTGTTAATAAATTAATTCTGAGTTTATTTCAAATGAGTGATGGGCATTTTATCAGTCTCTTCCAGTAAATTTGTAAAATTTATATTATTTAATACAAATTTTGTTTCTAATCTATACATATGCAGTAAATATTGTTTATAACAATCAGACCAAAATTTTCAAAATTATTAAAACTAACAGAACTGATAATAAACCATAAGCACATTCTAAAATACTTGCATTTAAGTCTATTTGATAGTACTGTAAATATTCCTTTTATGCAGCTGATCATTCCATATACAAATAGTTGTCATTATTGTTAGGTACCATTGAGTCAGCTCCAACTCACAGCTACCCCTCCTTGGGACATCTAATGAGACACTTTTGGGCCATTTAAGGTCAATAACCATAAGTCCACTATGCTTGAGACACTTTTGGGCCATGTAAGGTCAATAACCATAAGTCCACTATGCTTTCTCTTCCCATCCTCCACTGCCTGTGCTGTATTTTAAAAAGGAAACACTGCCCGGTCCTGCACTCTCCTCACAATCCTTGTTATGCTTGAGTCCATCGTTGCAGCCACTGTGTCAATCCATCTTGTTGAGAGCCTTTCCCTTTTTCACTGACCCTGTATTTTACCAAGCATGATATCCTTCTCCAGGGAATGGTCTCTTCTAACAACATGACCAAAGTATGTGAGACGAAGTGTGGCCATTCTTGCTTCCAGGGGGCATCCTGGTGGCACTTTTCTTCCAGGACAGATTTGTTCCTACTTCTGGCTGTCATGGTATTTTCAGTATTCTTCACCAACATCACAATTCAAAGGCATCAACTCTGCTTTGGTCTTCCTTATTCCTTGTCCAGCTTTCACATACATATGAGGCAATTGAAAATACCATGGCTTGGGTCAGTCGCACCTTAGTCTTTGCTAGATATCTTTACTTCTTAACACTTTAAAGGGGTCTTTTGCCACAGATTTGCCCAGTGTTATACGGCGTTGGATTTCTTGACTGCTGTTTCCCTGGGTGTTGTCTATGGATCCAAGTAAAATGAAATCTCTTACAGCTGTAATCTTTTCTCCATTTATCTGCTTATTAGCCCAGTTGTGAAGATTTTCATTTTCTATGTGTTAAGATGTAATCCATATTGTGTAAATGCTATGCAAATAGCACTTTAAGCTCTCTCTTAGCATTTAAGGAATTGCTTCCCCCTTCCCCTGAATAATTTCAACCTGCAGTTGGTTGAATAAGGTCAGAGGGCCAACTACTACTGTAGTAGTACTGAAGACTGTGTTCTTTGATCTTCATCAGTGTTTCAAGTCCTCTTCACTTTCAGGAAGCAGGGTTGTATTATCTGCATGTACAAATGGTAATGCATACTTACATTATCAAGTCAACTATATATGAAATTGTTAGGACATTTGTCAAGGTAATCCTCTATTGTCAGAAGCCTAACCAATGAAGATTCATATTTGAATAGCTGGGAAAAAAAAAAAAAATACAAAAATACTAAACATTGGGCATATTAGCATAAAGACAGTGTGGCCCAAGTAAATATAGGAAAATTTTTTGACAATGGAACATGGATTCCCAATTGGGAATTTCCCTTAAACCTCTGAGCAACTCAGAAAAGAGCAAAGTAATGCAAAGTGAAGGTATAAGCAATCTTTCTCTCTGATATCTTTATTACTGCTCCTCTCTTCCTTGCTTACCACCCACACAGGACTCCTCACTGTTCCTTGAACTTACCAGGCTTACTTCAGGACAGAATGATCTTCCTCCCATTATCTTCCTGGATAATTCCCTCACTTCAAGATTTTTTTTCAAATATCATCTTTTCAATGAGTTGCTTCTGGCCTTCCTAATTAAAATTTCAATTCATGGTGTTGTCCCACAAAGCACTTGCAAAATCTTGTATACACAACAAACACATCACATTTCCATCAAGTCAGACCCGAGGCAGTATCACTTTGGAAGTAGATTGCCCACCTTCCTTCCAACGAGTGGCTGGTCAGTTTGAACCACCAGCTTTCTGGTTAGCAGTCAAGTGCCTTAGGCACTATGCCACCAGAGCTCCTAAAATCTTGTATGCTGTTCCATTTTTCTTTTATTTTATTTTTCCACAATTTCTATTAACTTCTAATATATTACATAATAAACTAATAAACAAGAATTATTGTTATCTCTGACCCAAGGAGGTAAAGTCTATTAAGAAAGATTATTTTTTCTGTATATTTCTAGACTAGGAAATATGCACAAATTCTCAGAAAATATGAATAAATAAGGTAACTTCCAAAAGCATCAGTACAGTTTCATTTGTTAAATGGGAAAGCATACCTATTTAGTCCATGTTGAATTAATTCATTTCATTTTTTTTAAATTAGTAGGTGTATTCATGCATATCACAGCTATTTAGAGAAATTTCCCTTGTTGTTGTTGTTTTTGTTATGTGCCGTCGAGTCGGACTCGACTCATAGCGACCCCTCCTTGGGTTTCCAAGGTAGTATCACTACTGAAGTGGATTGCCCCATCTTCCTTCTGAGGAGTGGCTCGTGGGTTTGAACTGCCAGCCTTCTGGTTAGCAGTCAAGTGCTTTAGGTACTATGCTACCAGAGCTCCAATGTTTAATTAATTCATTTCATTTTTTTTAACTTAGTAGGTGTACTCATGCATATCACAGCTATTTAGAGAAATTTCCCTTAGGTGCATATATGTGTGTGCTGAGAAATAGATGTGATATGCAAGAATAGATTGACAAGGTAGGTATGCTTTCCCATAAACTAAATTGGGATGTATTTCTCTCTCCTTCGTTTTCTTAGAGTAAAATTAATGTAGGAGTGGTATTATTTCTTCCTTAAATGTTTCATAGAATTCACCAAGGAAATCCTCTGGCCCTGAAGTTTCCTTTGTGATAAGGTTTTCCTTTACGAATTCAATTTCTATAACATATATAGAGACACTAAGATTTTCTCTGTCTTGTTCTGTCAGATTTGGTCAGTTTTATCAACTTCTTAATAGACTGTAATTTATAGGCATGCTGCTGTTAGAAATACTACTTAATTATCCTTTCTATATCTGTAGGATTCATGGTTATAAGCCATTTCTTTTAATTCCAAATATTAGTTTTTTGTTTTTTTTTTCTTTGTGTGTGTAATTCTTGCTGGTCCATTGCATTCACTTTTTCATGCATTTTTTTTTTCTTGGTAATTTAATTTTCTTTGTTAGTTTCTATTATATTTACTTCTGTTTTATCTTCACTATTTTATTCTTTTTACTTTTTGCTTTATTTATTCTTCTCTTTGTAATTTCTTATATTAAGATCTTTAAACATTTTTTTCTAATACAAGAATTTGAAGTTAAAATTACCCTTCTAAGCCCCATTTTAGGAGCTCTGATAGCATAGTGGCTAAAGCACTTGACTGCTAACCAGAAGGCTGGCGGTTCAAACCCACCAGCCACTCCTCGGAAGGAAGGTTGGGCAATCCTACTTCCGTAGTTATACTGCCTTGGAAACCCAAGGAGGGGTCGCTGTGAGTCAGAGCCGACTCGATGGCAAATAACAACAACAACAACAACATAGTTACATTACAGTGCAACTCGATAGTTTCCAAAATTTTCCTGTGATTTTTTCTTTGATGCATGAATTATTTAGAAATATATTTTTTCAAAATGGAATGTTATAAAAATATTATCATTTTTGATATGTAATTTATTCTGTCATAGTAAGACAAAAGGTCCCATTAAGATTGCAATATATAGAATTTTTTTTAAGATTCATTTTAAGGGCCAATATATGGTCTCAAAGGAGCCACAGTGGTTCAATAGTAAAAATGCTCAACTGCTAACCTAAAGGTCAGTGAGCAGAACCCAACAGCCATTCTGTGGGAGAAAAAGCCTGGTGATCTGCTCCTATAAAGATTACAGACTAGGAAATTCTATGGGGCAGTTCTACCCTGCTGTATAGAGTTTCTATGAGTCAAAATCAACTAGATGACAGGTAACAACGTACGGTCAACACTGGTGAGCATTCCATGTGAGCTTTAAACATTTATATTCCGCAGTTTTTTTAGTTTAATTTCCATGAATATTAAAGTCAGGAAATGTCCTAAGTATTTCTATTCACCTTGGTTTTTTTTTTTTTTTTTTTGTCTACTTGATTTATCAGTTACTGAGAGAGTGCTAGTGAATATTCCACATATGAAAAAAATGATCAATTTCTCTAATCTATGTGGGTTTTTTAATATAATTTACAGCTCTGTAATTTAAGTGCATGAACATAAAGTATCATAGTTCCTGTCTGGTAAACTGACACTTATTATTATAAAAATCCTTTTTTTATCTTTGATAATAAATATTTCTTGTCTTGAAGTTTTCATTGTCTAGTATCGAGGTTATCACAGTAGCTATCTTATGCTATACTATTTGCACAATATATGTTTTCCATTCTTTCCCTTTTTATCTGACTCTATATGCTTCATTTCTGTATCTTTGCATTTTAGATGCATCTCTATTAGACAGCATATAGTGGGTTTTCCTTTTTTAAATCCAGTCTGAAAATCTCTGCCTTTCATGTGGAGTGTTTAATCTATTTATACTTAATGTATAAATTAATAAGACTGCATTTAATTAAACTGTTTTACTATTTGTTTGGTATTTGGTGCATTTTATTTTGTTACACTATTTCCTAATTTTTTTAGATTAACTATTTTTAATATTTCATTTTATTTCCTTTTTATTAACTTTTACATATATCATTAGTTATATATTTTTAGTGGTTGCTCTAGGATTACTCTGCTGGCATAGTGCCTAAGGCATTTGACTGGTAACCAGAAACCTGGTGGTTTAAAACCACCACCATTCCTCAGAAGGAAGATTGGGCAATCTACTTCCATAGTAATACCGCCTTGTAAAACCCAAGGAGGGGCAGCTATGAGTAGGATCAGACTTGACAACAGTGAGTTTGGTTTTGGTTTTTTGGTCTAAGGATTACACTATTCATATTTTACCTATTCCACATGATTAATATACCACTTAATGTAAATATAAAAGCCTGACAGCAATATAATTATTTTAAATTATTTTTATCTACCATTTTGAACTATTTGAGATGTATTTTAATTCTACATGTATTATGAATCTTATAATGCAAAGATTTTTTTGTTTGTTTTTTGATTTTTACTTTAGGTTGCCAATTATCATTTTTTAAAATAATAACAACAAAGAAAGATAATCTTTTTATACTTACCTACATATTGCAATTTCCCAAGAACAAATTGGCAATCTAATGTAGTTTTTTGCAGTTGTTCTTCTTTTATCATTTTATTATATAATTTCATTTTTAGTTTTTTTTATTTATCACATTTGCACATGTTGTAATTAAATATCATTATGTCTTGAAAGATGATTATTTGGAATAAACAAAGTTGAAGATGGTTAGGAAAGAGTATTGTAGTATGATTTATTTGATATACAAAATATTTCATTAAAATTGCTAAAGGAATTGAAATTTGAAATAAGAACTTACACATTTATAGCTGAGATGATAAAAATAATTATTCTCACTCTTAAAAAAAAGATTAATACTTTATCAGAATTTTTATTCTAAAATAGATTGTTGTTGTTGGTTGCTGTCATATTGGTTCCTACTCCTAGCAACACCATGTGTGCAGAGAAGAACTGCTGCATAGGGTTTTCAAGACTGTGACTTTTCTGAACCAGATTGCCATGAAGGTTAGACCTGCCATCTTCAGGGCAAGTAGTCAAGTACTTAACCATTTGCACAACCCAGAAGTCCTCATTCGAATAGCATCTGGGCTTATTTAAAAGTTATAAATATGATTGAAATATAAAACTAACTTTGATTTATAATTTTATAAACAAAAGTCAAAAATAAAAAAGGTGTTGGTAAAGGAAAGGAAATGGCTTTCTGTTAGTGAAGTATAACATTAAGAAAACTTTTCCTGTGACTTTTATACTACTTTTTCTGCTTTATAGCTCAGTTTTTCGTAAGATAATGATGTTCTGTCCCACTTTTTATAACTTCCATGGTCCACTTTACAACTCAGATTCACTTTTCCTTTCAAATATCAAATGATCCATCTGATTTTATTCACATTGGTGCTTGTATATTCTAGTGAATATTTTAGATTATTCATTAATTTATTCACAATCCTACTTTTACATTTTTAAAAATACAAACCAACACATTCTAAGGGATAATAATTTTAAAAAATAAGTTGCAAAATTAATATATTTGTATCTATTGCTTTTCATCCATCTTATACACAATCTTGTGTCTTGGCAGAGGAAGGCTACAGAAACAAAAGAAACAGGAACTATATATATCTGTAAGGGTTTATACAAGCTATAAATTTGTATATGGGTTTATCACATAAGTACATGTGTCAAAATTTTGATGCATTAGTAAATAGTCAATGAGTACTTGCTATCTTCATGGAAGCCCTGGTGATGCAGTGATTGAATGGTCAGCTATTAACTGAAAGACCAGTGGTTCTAACCTTCTAGCCACTCCATAGAAGAGAGATGTGACAATCTACATCTGTAAAGATGTACAAACTTGGAAAACCTAATGGTTCTACTCTGTCCTTTAGGGTTTCTATGAGTTGAATTCAATTCAACGGCAATGAAACTTATTCTGTTCTGGAAATTGTAAAGACAAATATTATATTTACAGAACATACTTTCCATAATTCTAGCTTACAATTTGAAGAGATACATTATATATATGCACAAATAGTTCAAGGACTATAAAAACTGATATTTATTTTAAATTATGTGCACAGGTAAGTTACAGGATTTATATTTGTGGGACTGCTTAACTATTTATATAAAATATTGGCTAAATAAATTTTGTATTTTCTTAGTTTTCTGGGTTTTATTTCCAAGTAAAGACAGCTCCAATATTTCTAACACAAACAATGGAAATATGGTTAATGTTTGGACATCCTCTTTCTTTCTGCCAAAAATTGCAATCTCTTCAGACTTCAGCATCTGAAAATTTACCCTGATAGTTAATATATCCAGCACATACATTTTTATATCTCACATAGATTATTGATCTGTATTCAATTTTAAATATACAAGACTTGATATGTTGCGTATTTTCAGTTGTGAAGAGATGTAACCTAGTATAAATTTGAATTTTTTTTCTTAGTTAGCTTTTGTGCAGTCACTGTATGTGATGAAATAAAAATATGATTTAAAAAATATTCTTAATAATTAGATTTATAACTTCAAAGTAATTGAACTATTCAACTTAATCAATTTTTGTCTTATCTAATTGATGTTTTGCATAAGTTTAAAATTTAGTGTGCTGGACTTCATTCCTGAGCTGCTAATAAAAGGAAACACATAGCAATTTTTTATTGATTTTAAAGGCATAAGCCATAAAACTCTAAGTCAAGTGTGCTGGTGATGGAATTAACTCAGTAACAGAAGGTTAAATTAAGTGAAAACATAGCAGTGATGGAGTCTGGAACAAAAGACCAGCTGCTTCAA
The DNA here is from genome assembly GCF_000298275.1 of Orycteropus afer afer. Taxonomy (NCBI): domain Eukaryota; kingdom Metazoa; phylum Chordata; class Mammalia; order Tubulidentata; family Orycteropodidae; genus Orycteropus; species Orycteropus afer. The sequence goes on along the minus strand of NW_006922004.1, from coordinate 235,773 downwards.
ACAGTAACTTTTCTTCCATTGCTAATAATGTCTTGGAGTTTTGTATTTTTCTTTCCATTTTTTTTTTTTTTTTTTTTTAAAGGATATGATCCCATCTTTATAACCAACCAAATCAATCATATTTGCTTTGCCTACCCTAACATTTTCTGGCATGTACTATTAAGGATGAAGATGAACTTAAACTTTCACACACTGGTGGTTGTTGTGTAAAATGGTATAACTACTTTGATAAACAGTTTGAAAATTTCTTTAAACATTTATTAGATACCTACCATATTTCCCACTTATTTCACTCAAGGTATTTAGCCAAGATGAATGAAATCATATGTCCATGCAAAGATTTACAGATAAATATTCATAGCAACTTTATTTTTAATAGACCCAGACTGATGGTAGTGGTTGTTATGTGGCTTTGAGTCAATTCTGATTTATAGCAACCCTATAGGACAGAGTAGAACTGCCCCATAGGATTTCGTAGAGTATCATCTATATGAGAGTAGATTGCCAGATCTTTTCTCTCATGGAGCTACTGGTGGATTTTAAATTTTAAATTTTAAAATTGGATATTTTAACCATTGTGTCACCAGAGTTTCTTAGTCAAACTGGTAACAACCCAAATATCCATCACAGGTAAATGGATAAACAAATTGTGGTATATCCATAGAGTGAAATACTACTCAGTAATAAAAAGGAATGAACTTTGATACATAAAACAAGTTGGATAAACCTCGAAATAGTTATGTTGAGTGAATGAAGCCAGATTGGGGGGAAAAAAAAGATATACTCGATGATTCTATTTATATAAAATTCCAGAAAATTCAAATTAATCTGTAATAATGGACAGCAAATAAGTAGTTGCCTGGAGGTGGTGTTTGGTATGACAGGAAAGGATTACAAAAGGATATTAGGAAACTTTGGACTTGGGTGGTTACATTCATCATTTTGATTGTGGTGATTTGTTATTTTTGTTAGTTGCAACTGATTTAATTCTGTGGTGATATACATATATCAAAAGTTATCAAATTGTATATTTTAATAAGTGTCATTTATTTTATGTCAGTTATACCTCACTAATGCTTTCAGCCACTCTTCAGAAGGAAGGTTGGACAATCTACTTCCATAGTGATACTACCTTGGAAACCCAAGGAGGGGTCGCTATGAGTCAGATCCTTGACAACACATAACAACAACAACAACAATGCTTTTAAAAGGAGCCCTGGTGGCACAACAGTTAAGCACTTGGCTGCTAATCATGTTCAGAGTTCAAACCCACACAGTAGCTCTGTGGGAGAAAGACCTGCCAACCTGCTCCTGCAGAGATTACAACCTAGAAAACCCTATGGGGTAGTTCTTCTCTGTCATGTGAGATTGCTATGGAGTTGAAATCAACTTGACGGCACTTAGCAACAACACCATTTTAAAAAAGTTTTAATGTGAAGTGGAAATCTATATTTATTTCTGTGGTCAGACAATTGTTCCAGCACTATTTATTGTGTCCTTTTACCCACTGAGTTTAAGGCTACCTTTATCATTTACTAATCCTCTATATAGATTTGGGCTCTATTCTGCTTGACTGATCTATTTGACTATCTCCTCACCAGTATTTCACTAATATATCAATTCAATAGGAAGTAATAACATAATAAGTATTACTTTTAATAAGTTTATATCTGGCAGACATGATGGAGAAACTCAATATCATCAGTCAAGACAAAACCATAGGTGGATTGTGAAATAGACCATCATCAATTGCCTATACACAAGTTTAAGTGGAAACTTAAGAAGATCAAAGGAAGTCCATGAAGCCAAAGTACAACTTGAATGCATCCCACTTGTTTATAGAGACAATCTCAGTAACACATTTGACACACTGATCTCTAATGACTGAAAACCAGAAGAATTGTGGGAAGACATCATGTGAATAAAGTAAAAGATCATTAAAAATACCAGAAATAAGGAAAGTACCAAAATGAATATCAGAAGAGACCTAGAAAATTGCTCTTACATGCAGAATAGGTAAAGTGAACAAAAGAATGAAGTAAAAGAGCTAAACAGAAAGTTTCAAAGGGAAGCCTGAGAAAGCAGAGTAAAATGGATGATAAAATGTGCAAATATCTGGAGTTAGAAAACCAAAAGGAAAGAACATGATCAGCATGTCTCAGACTGAAAGATCTAAAGAGAAAATCCAAGCCTTGCATTGTTATACTGAAGGATTCTATGAGTAAAATACTTAATGGTGCAAGAAACCTCAAAAGAAGATGGGATAAATATACAGAGTCACTGTACCAAAAGAATTGGTTGATATTCAACCATTTCAGGAGGAAGCATGAGATCATGAGATCAAGAACTACTGATATTTAATGAAGAAGAAATTCATGTTGCACTGAAGACATTGGTGAAAACAAGGCTTCAGGAATTGACAGAATACCAACTGAGATGTTTAAAAAACAGATGAATGCTAGAAGTGTTTACTCATCATTTCAGGAAAATTCAAAGTCAGCTACCAGGCCAACAAACTGAGAGAGATTCATATTCATGCCCATTCCAAAGAAAGACAATCAAATGGAATGTGGAAAATATCAAACATTATCATTGATTTGCTCAATAGCAAAATTCTGGTGAAGCTCATTCAACAATGATTACAGCCATACATCCACATGGAATTGCCAAGATTAAACCTTGATTCCGAATAGGACATATCATTGTCCTTATCAGAGGGATCACGGCTGAAAACCGAATACCAGAAAGATGCTTATCTGCATTTTATTGATTATGAAAAGCATTTGTGTGGATTATAAGAAGTTCTAGATAATATTGAGAAGAACAGGAATTCAAGAATACTTAATTGTGTTCATACAGAACCTGTACATGGATCAAGAGGCAATCATTGAAACAGAGCAAGGAAATACTGTTGTTGTTAGGTGCCAATGAGTCATCTTTGACTCATAGTGACCCTATGCACAGCAGAATGAAACACCACCTGGTCCCCTGCTAGCTCTGTAATCCCTGCTATACTTAAGCCCATCGCCACAGCCACTGTGTCAATCCATCTCATTGAAGGCCTTCCCCTCTTTCATCGACCCTCCACCTTACCAAGCATGACATCCTTCTCCAGGGAATGGTCCCTTCTGATAACATGACCACAGTAGGTGAGATGAAGTCTGGTCATTCTCACTTCCAAGGAGCATTCTGGCTGTACTTCCTCCAGGCAGATTTGTTCATTCTTTCAGCAATCCCGGGTACTTTCAGCATTCTACGCCAGCACCAAAACTCAAAAGCATCAATTCTTCTTCGGTCCTCCTTATTCATTGTCCAGCTCTCACATGCATATGAGGTGATTGAAAATGTCATGGCTTGTGTCAGGTGCACCCTAGTCCTCAAGGAGACATCTTTGCTCTTCAGCACTTAAAAGAGGTCTTTTGCAGCTGACTTGCCCAGTGCTATACATCGTCTGATGCCCTGACTGCTGCTTCCATTGGCATTGATTATAGAACCAAGCAATATGAAGTCTTTGACAAATTCAATCTTTTCTCCATTTATTGTGATGCTGCTTATAGGTCCAATTGTGAGGATTTTTGTTTTCTTTATATTGAGATATAATCCATACTGCAGACCATATTCTTGAATCTTCATCAGTAAGTGCTCCAAGACATCCTCACTTTCAGCAAGCAAAGTTGTGTCATCAGCATATAGCATGTTGTTAATGATTCTTCCTCCAATCTCGTTGCCATGTTCTTCTTCATATAGTCCAGCTTCTTGGAGTATTTGCTCAGCATATAGATTTAAAACATATGGTGAAAGGACACAACCCTGACACACTCCCTTCTTGACCCTAAATCATGCAGTGTCCCCTTGTTCAGTTCAAATGACAGCCTCCTGGCCTATGTACAGGTTCCTCATGAGTACAATTAAGTGTTCTGGAATTACCATTCTTCTCAATGTTATCCACAAATTGTTATGATCCATACAATCAAATGCTTTTGCATAGTCAATAAAATACAACTAAACATCTTTCTGTAATTCTTTGCTTTGAGCCAAGATCCATCTTAATTAGCAGTGATATACCTTATTCCACATCCTCTTCTGAATCAGGCTTGCACCTCTGGAAGTTCTCTGTCAATATACTGCTGCAACTGTTTTTGAATTATCTTCAGTAAGATTTTACTTGCATGTGATATTAATGATATTGTTTGATAATTTCCACATTCTGTGAGATTACCTTTCTTTGAAGTGGGTACAAATATGGATCTCTTCCAGTCAGTTGGCCAAGGAGCTGTCTTTCAAATCTCTTAGCATAACTACATTATTCAGAATTGATAAAGGTATGCATCAGGGCTGTGCCTTTTTTACTTAACTTATCAACCTGCTTGCTGAACAAATTATCTGAGAAGCTGAACTATATGAAGGAGAATGTGGCATCAGACTCATTAAAAAACTTCAGTGTGCAGATGATACAACCCTTCCTTGCCAAAAGTGAAGGTGACTTGAAGCACTCACTGATGAAAGTCAAAGACTTCCATATGGATTGCACTTGAATGTGAAAAAAACGTAAATCTTCATGACTAGACCAACAAGCAAAATCATGCATATGGAGAAGAAATTGAAGTTGACAGCAATTTTACTCTACTTGGATCAACAATAAACATCCACGAAAGTTGTTGTTGTTGTTTGCCATAGAGTTGGACCTGGCTCATAGCGACCCCTCCTTGGGTTTCCAAGGTAGTATCACTACGAAAGTAGATCACCCAACCTTCCTTCTGAGGAGTGGTCAAGAAAGCCAATGGCATAGTGCATTGGGCAAATCCACTGCAAACCACCTCTCTAAAGTTTTGAAAAGGAAAGATATCATTTGATGTCTAAAGTGCCTCCGAACAAAACCATGGTCTTTTCAGTTACTTGATATGCATGCAAAAGTTGGATAAGGACAGAAAAGAAAGAAAAATTGATGTGTTTAAACTGTGGTGTTGGTAAAGAGTATTGCGGAATGAAACACCACCTGGTCCCCTGCTAGCTCTGTAATGTGGACTGTGGAAAAAAAAAAAAAAAGAAGAAGAAATCAATTTTAGAAGAAATACAGTCAGAGTGTTCCTTAGAAGAGAGGATAGCAAGACTTTGACTCCCTTACTTTGGACATATCAGTAAAGATCAATCCTAGAAAAGGGCATCATGATTGGTAAAATAGTAGGTGAGCAAAAACTAAAGAAACCTTCAATTAAATGTATTGACACATAGCCACATCAGTGGACTCAAACATACCAATGATCATGAAGATGGTGCAGGACCAACATCATTTTGTTCTTTTATATGTAAGTTTGCCTTGAGTCAAAGCCAACTCAAGGACCACTAACAATAACATCGCTGGTAGGATAAATGTATCTTTTTCTACTTCTGCTGGTTCTCTCACCACTTCTGTAGAATATCTTTTTATTTCATCTTCTCTGTCTTTAATTCCTCATCTTCTTCTTCTTCTCCTCCTCCTCCTTCTCTTCTTCTTCTTCTCATCGTCTTCCCCTTCTTTCCTATGCAGAATTTTCTTGATCATTCTTAGCCCATTATTCTTCCATATGTATTTGAAAATATGCTTGCTACAATCCATTTAAATTCTAGTTAGGATTTTGACTGAAATTGCTTTGAATTGTTAGGTGGATTTGAGAAGAATTGTCATTTTTGTAATATTTATGGTTTTAAAATACAAATAATTGTTTTGTTGAGAATATATATAGCAAAACATATATACAAATTCAACAGTTTCTACAGTTTCTACATGTACATGTACTGGAAGGCTGGTGGTTCAAACCCACCAGCCACTCCTCAGAAGGAAGGTTGGGTAATCTACTTCTGTAGAAATATCACCTTGGAAACCTAAGGAGGGGTCACTATGAGTTGGAAATGACTCAGTGGCAGTGAGTTTGGTTTGGTTTTCACTGATATCTACTCACTGCCCCATAAAGTTTCTATCTAATCTTTCGAGTTGCTGTTGTCAATTTGATTCTATATAAATATCTTGTAAAAGAGCATAATGCTCAAAGCAGACATTTTTTACTGTTAAACTAAGCTATTGTTTGATTTTAAGATGACTTCAGGGGTACTTTTGGTTTAAGGTTTAAAAATCATCTCAGCACAATAGTTTCAGGAGTTCACCCAGCCCTCATGGCTCCAAGTATGAAGTCCATGAAAATTTGAAATTCTGTTCTTCATTTGCTCCCTTGATCAGGGTTCTTTCATAGAATCTTTCATCAAAATGTTCAGTAGTGATAGTCAGGCACAGTCCAGTTCTTCTGGTCTCATGGCAAAGGAGGCAGTTGTTCATGGAGGCAATTAGCCACATATACTATAAACCAAAAAACCAAACTCACTGCTGTCGAGTCAGATCCAACTCATAGCAACACCTTCTAGGGTTTCCAAAGTGGTATCACTATGGAAGTAGATTGCCCAGTCTTCCTTCTGAGGAGTGACTGGTGGGTTTGAACCACCAGCTACTGGTTAGCAGTCAAATGCCTTAGGCACTACACCACCAGAGTTCCCACACATACCATATCTCCTCCTATTCCTTATTCTCTTCTTCTGTTGCTCCAAGCAAACAGAGACCAATTGTTGTGCCTTGCAAGCTTTTAAGACCTTAAGTACTACACAACAAATTAGGAGGCAGAACAGAAGTATTAAATATGTTATTAGACCAATTAGCTGGGATGGCCCATGGTACCATGAAGTTAAATTTCCAAATTCTTTAAGGTGTTTGGTTGTATATAGCAGTCCCAGTGGCTACTCTTTTTTTTTTTTTTTTTTTTTTGGTCATTGCTGTAAATATGTCTGTCACACAACTTTGGCCAATTCAACTTTTTACAGGTGTACAATTTATTGACAGCACTTACAGTAATTAACTGTACAACCCTACCATTATTCAATGCATGTTTTCCATCACCATAAACCTAAATTCAGTACTCTGTAAGCAGTAACCTCCTTTTACCCCTCCTTCCTGCCCCTGGTAGCCACTAATAAAATTTGGTCTTTATACATTTACCTTTTCTTTTTATATAAGTAAGGTCATGCAGTATTTCTTCTTTTGTGATTAATTTATTTCATTCAGCATAATGTTTTTAATAGGGCTTCAAACTAGTTTGAACTGGTTCAGTCATGGCCAATGAAGCACAATCAAAAGAAATCCAAATTTTTAAAATTTGAGTGAAGTGGAACAACAATCAGAATGGGAGAAATTACAGATCAAAACACTGGAATGGGAGACTTGGAAGAGGCTTAGTGAGCCATGTCAAGAGCCTGATGTGGGAGATCAGACTATTGCCAGGACTCTGGAGAGTGACACACATTCAAAGTAGCATGATTGGCCACCATCTTTGAGTGGAGCAATATGGTTTTCATGTTTGTCAAGAGATTTGGTTGCTATGCGCTACTCACACTACCCTTGTTTTCTAAGAGGAAGATTAAGTTTCTAACAGGACAGCCACCCATAATTTTTCTCATTCCAGTTATTTTCCCAGTTCACCTATATTCTTTCTAAATTCTGGTACATTCCTGTTTCACTTAATTGGCCAAGACTGAACCAGGAATAAATGGATTCCAAGTCCTGGATTTTAAACTCCATCCATATTGTGGCATGTGTCAATATTTCAGTTCTCCCACTGGCTGAGTAGTATTCTATTTTGTTTATTCACACATCTGTCAATGGACATTTAGTTTGTTCCCAATTTTTAGCTGTTGTGATCAGTGCTACAGTGAACACTGGCGGTGTTCAGTCTTTGATTCTCAGTTTTCTAGTCTTTGGCGTGTATGCCTAGGAGTGGAAATGCTGAATCATGTGGTAGTTTTATTTTTAGTTTTTGAGTAACTGACATGATTTTCCAAAACAGCTGTAACATTTTGTATTCCCACTGGCATTGGATAAGTGTTCCATTTTCCCTACATCCTTACCAATACTTATTATTATTTTAATCTTATCCGTTCTAGTGGGAGTGAAATGATATCTACTTTTGGTTTTGATTTGCATCTCTCTGATGGCTAGTGAGGGAGCCCTGGTGGCATAGTGCTGAAGGCATTCGACTCTTAACTAGAAGCTGGTGGGTTTGAACCAGCTCCTCGAAAGGAAGGTAGGGCAATCTACTTCCGTAGTGATACTGCCTCGGAAACCCAAGGAGGGGTCGCTATGAGTCAGGGCTGACTTGATGGTACATAACAACAACAACAACAACTCAATGTTATCCATAATTTGTTATGATCCATACGGTCAAATACTTTTGCATAGTCAATAAAACAAACGTAGACATCTTGCTGATTTCTTTGCTTTCAGCTAAGATCCATCTGACATCAGCAATGATATCCCTTGTTCCATGTCCTCTTCTGAATCCACCTTGCATTTCTGGAAGTTCTCTGTCAATATACTGCTACAACCGTATTTGAATTATCTTCAGTAAGGTTTTACTTGCTTGTGATATTAATAACATTGTTCAATAATTTCCACATTCTGTGGGATCACTTTTCTTTGGAATAGGTACAGATATGGATCTTTTCCAGTTAATTGTCCATCTAGCTGTCTTCCAAATCTCTTGGCATAGCCAAGTGAGTGCCTCCAACACAGCATCCATTTGTTGAAACATCTCAATGAATATTCCATCAATTCCTGGAGCCTTAATTTTTGCAAATTTCTTCAGTGCAGCTTCAATTTCCTCTCTCAACACCATTGGTTCTTGATCATATGCCATTTCCTGAAGTGTATGAACATCAACTAATTCTTTTTGGTAGAGTGACTCTGTGTATTCTCTCCATCTTCTTTTGATGTTTCCTGCATCATTCAATATTTTGCCCATAGAATCTTTCAATATTACAACTCAAGGCTTAATTTCCTACAGTTTTTTCAGCTTGAGAAATGCTGAGCACATTCTTGCCTTTTGGTTTACTAACTCTAGGTCTTCGCACATTTCATTATAATAATTGACTTTTCCTTCTTGAGCTGCTCTTTGAAATCTTCTGTTCAGCTCTTTTAGCTTGTCATCTCTTCCATTTACTTTAGCTACTCTCCATTCAAGGGCAAGTTTCAGAGTCTCTTCTGACATCCATTTTGGTTGTTTCTTCATTTTTTGTCTTTTTAATGATCTTTCCTTTCTGCCTAGATGATGTTCTTGATGTCAAACCACAATTCCTCTGTTTTTTGGTCATTGGTGTTCAATGCATCAAATCTATTTTATAAATGGTTTCTAAATTCAGAAGAGATATAATCAAGGTCATATTTTGGCTCCCATGGACTTGTGTTAATTGTCTTCAGCTTCAAGTTGAACTTGCATATAAGCAGTGGATGGTCTGTTCCACAAGGAGATCCTGGCCTTGTTTTGGCTGAAGATATTGAGCTTCTCCATCACATCTTTCCACAGATATAGTCAATCTTATACCTGTGTACTCCATGGGGCAAAGTCCACGTGTATAACTGCCATTTGTGTGGTTGTAAAAAAGTATTTGGAATGAATAAGTCGTTGGTCTTGCAAAATTCTGTCATGCGATCTTCAGTTATTTCTATCAACAAGGCCATATTTTCCAACTACCAGTGATTTTTCTTTGTTTCCAACTTTTGCATTCCAATCACCAATGATAATCAACACATCTTTATTGCATGTTCAGTCAATTTCAGACTGCAGAAGTAGGTAAAAATCTTCATTTTCCTCATCTTTGGCTTTGGTGGTCAGTGTGTAAATTTGAATAATAGTAGTATTAAGGGTCTTCCTTGTAGGTGTGTGGATATTATCCTATCACTGACAACACTGTATTTCAGTATAGATCTCACAAAATCTTTTGTAAAGATGAGTGCCATGCCATTCCTCTTCAATTTGTCATTCGGGATAGTAGATCATGTGATTGTTGTTGTTGTTGTTAAGTGCCGTCATTTGGGTCAGACTCATAGCGACCCCTCCTTGGGTTTCCGAGGCAGATTATATGATTCAAAATGTCCAAAACCAGTCCATTTCAACTCATTAATGCCTAGGACATCAATTCTTATGCATTCCATTTCATTTTTGACAACTTCTAGTTTTCCTAGATTCATACTTCATACATTCCATGTTCTGATTATTAATAGATGTTTGCAGCTGTTTCTTCTCATCTGGAGTCATTCCACATCAGCAAATGGAGGCCCCAACAACTTTACTCCTCCCACATCATTCAGGTCCGCTCTACTCTGAGGAGGCAGCTCTTCCCCACTCGTATTTTGAATGCCAACCTGTGGGGCTCATCTTCCAACACTATATCAGACAATGTTTCAGAGCTATTCATAAAGTTTTCCAGTAATATATCAGACAGTGTTTCAATGCTATTCATATGGTTTTCACTGGCCAATTCTTTGAGAAGTGGATGGCTTCTTCCTTCATCCCAGGCTATCTTAGCCTGGAAGGTCCACTGAAACCTGTCCACCGTGGGTAACCCTGCTGGTATTTGAAATACCAGTGGCATAGCCTCCAGCCTCACAGCAACATGCAAGGCACCACAATACAAGAAACTGACAGACAAGTTCATCTCCTTTAGCTGTTCCCAAACTTCTCTGATAACTTCCTGGTCTCCCTCAACCTTTCTGAACCCACCATACCATCTTCTCTCTCTCCTTCCTGGTTCCCTCCTCCAGCCACTGGCTCTAAACCCACCTTGTGCCACCTTCTCTCTCTCTCTTTTCTAGTTCCTGGTTCCCTCTTCTGGCCACTACCTTCGAAAACTGCCTTGCACCACCTTCTCTCTCTCTCCTTCCTATTATATTAGTCTTCACAGGACTTGTTATTCTTAAATAGGAGAATTCAAGTTTTCCTTTAATTCCAGAAAATTCTAGTTGTTCATCTCAAATATTGCTTGATCTTCATTGTATATCTTACCCCTCAGGAACTCTTTTAATTATGATAGGTCTTTATGCATGAGATCATATTTCCAGTTCACAGCCTTAAACAGGTACAAGACTTTGTCTTCTGCTCCATGTGGGCATTAAAACCCAAGCTGTTAGATCCTGGATACATAGCCTCAAGTCATACTACATTGTTTCAACTCACATTCCGTCACTAGTCTTTAGTCCCTCTTAACTTTTGACATATTAGAATAAATTTTTCTTTCTTATGAGCCCAGATACACATTTTTAAATACTGTCTTTATTCAACAGATCTAATTATTTATAATGGGAGGAGTTGAATTTTATAGTCCACCATCTTGTCAGATAGAGCACTCTATCACTCACAGCTTTATCTTTTTTGTTTTTTCCCCCTATTTACCTCATTCTACCTCGGAAGGAAGGTTGGGCAATCTACTTCCGTAGTGATACTGCCTCAGAAACCAAAGGAGGGGTCGCTATGAGTCAGGTCCGACTCGACAGCAGCGGTGTCGATTGTGAATTCCTTGAAGGAAAATACAGGAAAGGGGAAAGAGGATACTGTATTATACTCATCTCTTTATTCTCAGTCCCTAATATCCTAGCACATTACAAACAGACCAGTTACTGTGAAGCCAATTCTGACTCACCAGAACCTGATATTTGTTAGAATAAAACTGGGTTCCATACAGTTTTCAAAGGCTAGTCTTTTAGGAGTGGATAGCCAGGACTGTCTTGTAAGGTGCCTTTGGAGAGTCTTAAACTTCCAACCTCTGGGTTAACAGCTGAGAGTGTTAACCGTTTGTGCTCATGCAGCATATAGTACATGTTCAGTACCTATTTATTGACAGCGTGGTTGTTAATACATTATGCTTTCAGCAGATAATAATATCATTAAAAATTGATAAAGAAGAAGAAGAAGCAAAAAGGGACAGAGAAATAATAATATTATTAATAAAATCAAGTCAATAAATAGGAGATAAAATGGTAAATATATAAAAGCAGTATTAAAAACAAAGAAAATCAGTACATTAGTACATGGACAGCAGGGAGAAAAATATGAAGGAAGCAGTGAGTAAAGGAATTGACAATGTGGGTGAGAGAAGAGACAGATGCATGAAAGAAAACATGCAGGTCGGTTATTTTTTGTTTTGTTTTTGAAAATATATGTAGGTCGTAGAATTTGTCTAGATTGTTCCGTGACTGAATACAAAGATACCAAATGATATTGAGTGGGAGGGAGACAATAGATATGGAGATTCAGAACAGAGCTTCTAAAACAGAAGCTATGTTATAACTGCAGTGAGTGTATATATATATATATATATATATA
>NW_006922004.1:221872-223497 GCF_000298275.1 Orycteropus afer afer | reverse complement strand
CTACCGTGAGTATAGAAGGCTGCATTAAGATTTCAGATTTATTAAAAACCAAGTCAGAGTGTGAAAATTATAAAAATTGTTAATACAGCTAGAATGTCAGGCACCATGCAAAAAATTAAATTTAACTTTGATATATTAAATATAATACAAATTGCAAAGAAGTGTATAATACCTTTGGAACTCATGGCCCTTAAATTACTTCAGTAAGTACCCTTCACTAGCTCCATCACATTTTCAGTATATGATTAAGAAATAAATGTCATGAGGAAAAAACAAGACATTAAAGGACCATGTGTATTCTGAATATTAGCCTTAGCTTATTACCTTATCCTAAAAATAGAGTGTACTGTGTAAAGGGGCTAAAGAATTTTCATTTACACAAAATATAGCAGTTATAGAGTAATGTCTACATTTTCTCTCTCTCTCTTATTTGTGCATTTTGTCCACTACCATTATGCATACAACTTATTTGCCTTCTTTTTATGTAATTCTCAATTTACTACTTGAAAATACATTAGCTACATAGAAATAACATTGCTTAGATAACAACCATTACACATTTGATGATTCATTTCCAGGACTAATCATTTATACCTTTTTATTTAAAGTTTCATCTCAATATTACCAAGTTTTAAAATCCCACACGTATGCAGAAAAATTGTTGACATCATTTTATGATTAGTTCCAAGCCACACAGCATTTTTATTTTTAAGACTGAAAGTGTCCAAACTCAAACCCACATAAAAGCCCAATTAAAAATGCAACTTTTGTTTTCTTTTGTTGATTGTCAAGTAGAAATTCCTCCTAAAGGTCTATGATTCAGATGATAAACCAAATATGGTATGATGGTTGTGAAACCAGCAATCTGTGCTGTCAGTTACTATAATGCCCTTGTTTCTTTATCATTGTTCTGTAACAATTATTTCAATTTCTGCTTAAGTGATCTGCACACATTATCACCTATTAATAGGAGACTTTCAGGCAGAATCCTGTACAGAAACCTGTGTATTCTCAGTTTCATACCTGTGGAATTGAATATGTTTAAGGCAATCTAAATAAGGAATCAACTCTGCATTCAGTTTTGCTTTTAAATGGAAGTGATTTCCATGTCTAAATCGTATTTAAGGGAATCTTAACCATGCCATTAGTAGAATAACTAGAAAAGATTTAGATTCTTTTCTGGTAATGAATGGTGACCTAAGGCAATTATGTAACAGATAATGAGATTTGACTAAGCAAAGGAGTTCATATCCTAAGAAAAGTTGAGAAGAGCAATGGCCTGTGGCAGAAACAAGTGTTGCAAAATGCCAAATGTATTGGCAGAAATCTCCCTGAAGCTAAAATAAGAACATGTGAAAATGAGCTGGAAGGTGAACTGGAAAAAATGATTACCTGACACCTTTTTATTATTATAGAGAAAGGAGGGAAATTTATTCAGAGTTTATTATCAAATGATGAAATCTTATTCCCAAAAGTAAAACAATTAAAAAACTTTTAAGTAAGTAAGTTAAATATGCTGTTGTTGTTGTTTGCCGTCGAGTCGGCCCCAACTCATAGCAACCCCTCCTTGGGTTTCCGAGGCAGTATCACTACGGAAGTAGGATTGCCCAACCTTCCTTCCGAGG
>NW_006922004.1:219427-220696 GCF_000298275.1 Orycteropus afer afer | reverse complement strand
TTGTTATTTTCTGTCTTGTTGAACTTTGCTACTAGGGCTGGGGCAAGATGGTATCTCATTGTTGTTTTGATTTACATCTCTCTAATAGCTAATGATTGTGAGCATTTCTTCATATGTTTGCTGGCCGCTTGAATATCCTCCTTGGTGAAGTATCTATTCATGTCTTCTGCCCATTTTTTAATTGGACTGTTTGTCTTTTTGGTATTGAAGTGTTGAAGTTTTGTATAAATTCTAGAGATAAGTCCCTTCTTAGATATGTCATTGACAAATATTTTTTCCCAATGTGTAGGTTCTCTTTTGACTCTTGGAGAAGTGTTGGGAAATACGTAAAAATTTAATTTTTAGAAGACCCAATCATCTGGTTTCTCTTCTGCTGTTTGTGTATTATGTTTGTTATGCTTGATAGTCTATTTATGCCATCTATTAGGGCCCCTAAATTTGTCCCTAGATTTTCCTTGAGGAACTCGATAGTTTTAGATTTCACATTTAAGTCTTTGATCCATCTAGAGTTCATTTTTGATCCATCTGGAGTTCATTTTTGTGTATGGTGTGAAGTACAGACCTTGTTTGATTTTTCTCCAGTTTTGTCAGCCCCATTTATTAAACAAACATTCTCTTCCCCATTTAATGGATTTTGGCCCTTTGTCAAAGATCAGTTAACTATAGGTCAATGGATTTATTTCTGAGTTCTCAATTCTATTCCATTGGTTTATATATCTGTCATTAAACCAATACTAGGCAGTTTTGACTACTGTGTCTTTATAGTATGTTTTGAGATCTGGGAGTGTGAGACCTCCTACTTTGTTCTTCTTCTTCAATAGTACTTTGCTTATCTGAGGTCTCTTTCCTTTCCATATAAAGCTAGTGATTGGGTTTTCCATATTCCTAAAGAATGTTGATAAGATCTGGATTGGAATAGCATTGAATGTATAGATTGCTTTGAGTAGAAGTGACATTTTCACAATGTTCAATCTTCTTATCCCTGAGCATGGGACCTTCTTCCATTTATGTAGATGCCTTATGGTTTCTTGAAGTAGTTTTTTATAGTTTTCTTTGTACAGGTCTTTTGTGTCCCTGGTCAGATTTATTCCCAAGTATTTTATTTTTTTGGTAAGTATTGTAAATGGTATTGATTTCCTTATTTCTTTTTCAGCAATCTCTTTGATGGTGTAGAGGAATCCAACTGATTTTTGGATGTTGATCTTATATGCTAAATCTCTCAATTAGTTCCAGTAGATTTTTGACTGAGTCTATTGGGTTTTCTAGGTA
>NW_006922004.1:211950-219327 GCF_000298275.1 Orycteropus afer afer | reverse complement strand
CCCAACCTTCCTTCCGAGGAGTGGCTGGTGGGTTTGAACCGCCAGCCTTCTGGTTAGCAGTCAAGTGCCTTAGGCACTGCGCCACCAGAGCTCCTAGTTAAATATATAAAAGTTTAATATTTAGCTGATGATTCCACCCTATATATGAAAACAAGACTATTAGTTTAAAGACGTAGAGGTAGGGTAACCATTATGTCACAGATGCTCACAACAATCCTGATTTATCCTCACTGTTGCTGAGTAATTATTAACTTCCTTTTTCAATCTCAAAAGGATCCCAGTTGGGATCAAAAATTATATGCTCACCCTTTCCAGGGGCAGCTTCCAGTATGTGGTGATATTTTGTAAAATATTACTAAAAATTGGATTAGAAACAATATAGAATTGAATATTGGAAGATTTTCTATTGCTGGTATAAATAGTATTTAAGTTTAATCCTTAGGGTACTTGACAAATGAATGAATTACTGTTCTAAAGTTCTAATATTTATAAACAATAACATTATGTTTTTAAAAGGAAAAGTCAGAAGAAGTAGCAATAGAGAAGAAACATAATAAAACTTAGAATTATTAATATTTAATTTCTATGCACTTTATAAAAAAAATAAAATCATAAGTGCTTCAAAATCATGAAAATACTTATGAAGTCATCTTGATCCACCTGTAAATTCTTTCCAAAAGGTGAAGAACATCTGGCGTTAAAGGATTTATCCAGAGACGTCAGCTAAGTGAAAGATATAAGAACAAATTTTGACAATTGCATATTGGAAATCCTTTCTTTAAAATATTTGGACAAGAAGTGAAGAAATTCTGATAATAAGTATAGATTTCCAATGATGTTAATAACATAATTTGTTGAGTACTTATTATATAAAAGGTATTTTACATTTTTAATTAATTTGAAGAATAATATGAAATATAGGAATTATTTCCTTCATTTTGCAGATGAATAAAGTCTCAGAGAGGTTAAATGCTGTGTCCAGCTGATAAGTCACAGAAACAGGATTTGATCTTAAGTTTTGCTTCAGAGCCCTTGCTTTTTTCCACCATTTGAGCTACTTCTATACTATTTTAATTCTACATTCATGAACTATGTACACATTCATATCTATATACATAAATGTAAACTCTTAGTTAATTGTGTGTGTGTGTGTGTGTGTGTGTGTTTTGACTATGCAAAGACATTTGACTCTGTGGATCATAAAAAAATTATAGATAACATTGCAAAAAATGGAAATTACAGAAGACTTAACTGTGCTCCTAAGAAACCTGTACATAGTTAAAGAGATACTTGTTCGAATAGAACAAGAGGATACTCCATGGTCTAAAATCGTAAAAGTGTACATCAAGGTTGTATCCTTTCACCGTACTTATTCAATCAGTGTCCTGAGTAAATAATCTGAGAAGTTAAACTATATGAAGGAGAACATGGCATCATCTGAGGAGGACTCATTAACAACCTGCGATATGCAGATGACACAGCCTTGCTTGCTGAAAGTGAAGAAGACTTGAAGCACTTACTGATGAAGATCAAAGACTATGGTCTTCAGTATGGATTACACTTCAACATAAAGAAAATAAATTCTCACAAC
Source organism: Orycteropus afer afer (assembly GCF_000298275.1). Classification (NCBI taxonomy): domain Eukaryota; kingdom Metazoa; phylum Chordata; class Mammalia; order Tubulidentata; family Orycteropodidae; genus Orycteropus; species Orycteropus afer. Next base: position 217,736 of record NW_006922004.1, on the reverse strand, counting down.
TGTACCAATAAGCATCATCCTGATTAATGAAGAAAAGATTGAAGTTGTCAAGGATTTCATTTTACTGGGATCCGCAATCAACTCACATGGAAGCACCAGTCAGGAAATCAAAGGGTGTATGTCATGGGGGAAATCTGCAAAAGACCTTTCTTAGAAGAGTTTAAGAGCAAAGATGTCATTTTTAAGACTAAGGTGTCCCTAACCCAAGCTGTGGTGTTTTCCATAGCTTCATTTTCCTGTGAAAACTGGACAATGAATAAGGAAGGCCATAGAAGAACTGATGCATTTGAATTGTGGTGTTGGTGAAGAATATTGAATGTACCACAAACTACTAGAAGTACAAAAGCTGTCTTGGAGAAAGTACAACCTGAATGCTCCCTACAAGTGAGAATGGCCAGACTTCATCTCACCTACTTTGGTCATGTTGTCAGAAGGGACCAGTCCCTGGAAAAGGATGTCATGGTAGATAAAGTAAAGAGTCAATAAAAATAGGAAAAACCCTCAAGGAGATGAATTGACACTATGGCTGCAATGATGGTTTCAAGCATGGCAACAACTGTAAGGATGGCACAGGACCAGATGTTTTGTTCTTGTGCATAATGTCACTATGAGTCATAATCAACTCAATAGCACCTAATAACAGCAAATTATTTGTACTATATAATAATATTTAGCTTATTGTGTCCATGTAGAGAAAATTAAAGTCCACATTACATCTGATTTCTATCCTTATGTAGATATTATGTTGTACACTCAAAAACCAAACTCGCTGCCGTCAAGTTGGTCCTGACTCATAGCGACCCCCCTTGGGTTTCCGGGGCAGTATCTTTACAGACGTAGATTTCCCAGTCTTCCTTCTGTAGAGTGGCTGATGGGCTTGAACCACCAGCCTTCTAGTTAACAGTCAAATACCTTAGGCACTATGCCTCCAGAGCTCCTAGGGAATACAATTTCAGTTAAGTCTATAAAATAGTGATATGTAATTGTAAAAATGGCACAGAGACATTATCCAACTTCCTTGTCTAACTTCACAAAGGGGGCAGAAGAGAATCACCATCCAGAATCAGCCCAAGGCTGATTCCTATGAGGTAGAGGTGTCAGACATACCTCTACCTCCCAAGCTTTTTATCAATTTTGACACTACCCATCCCTCCCACTCTACTTTTCTGCTGGCATTGATAATTCATTGCAATTGCCACACAGAACTTACAAGCCATATTCACGTTTGTGGAGTTAATTAAGGAAATAACATGTTTCAAATCAGATCAGGAATGACTCAGGATACAGTTCTTTAACCAGACATCCTCTTGTCAGGCTTGCCAACAGGCAGGCCTGTCTTAGCCCCTTAGCCGAGCCTCTGCTCTATCAACAAGTGCTCAGAAGCACCCCACTCACCACCAAACATTCTGCTCAAGAGAACTGAGTGCTCTCTTGTTCTATGGGTTGGCAAATCCACTGTAGCCATACTTTTCCATGGATTAAGAAGCCCACCACACTGTCTCACATCAGTCTTCTAGTTCTGCTCCCACCGTTTCTCTGCTACTATTTCTTGCTACCTTGAGCTATCTCTGGTTTTACAGCTCTGCCTCCTGGTCATAGTAGGTTCTCAGCATAAGGACTCCACATCCAAAGAACATACTCCCCTCCTGTTTCTTCCTCTTGGTGTTAGTAAGGTCCCCCCCGCCTCCCACTCTGAGATTGGCTCTCTTTTAAGCCTAGAGGGGTGATAAGACTGATCAATCCCCCCCATTGTTTGCATGGCCCCACACCCACAGGTGTTCCATGTACTCCATTTGCATTATTAGCAAGCTGTCCAATACCGTTAGTGGGCTACAACCACCCTATTTGTCACCCATCAAGTCATTTTGTAGGAGCACCAATACCATGGCAAAAAAGGCCATATAGAAGTGAATTCATCACACCATAATGGTACAGATTATTACTCTATGTATATCTTATAAAATTGTTTTGTACATCCATCTTAAAGATTTAACTTCCTGAGCCACTAGTAAAATCAAACTTTCATATTATAATGTTTTTTTTAAAAAATTAAATATAAGAAAATACTTTTGAATAAACAGAACTTCCATACAAAAATTCACACCAGTGAAAGTTTCATCAGAATAGTAAAAATACTTTGGAATGTTTAAAGTATAAAAAAGAAAATATTACAGTTTGAAAGGAGTCTAAAATAAATTGAGTGATTTTTTTTAATCAATTTCAACATAGCATGTCTTTTGATCTTATGTTTACCTACCAAATAGAGTTTAGACAAGTTAATAACATGAGTAATAAGACTATTTATTATTATTAATAAATAACTTTTATTGAACAATTTATAACTGTTATTTTCTCATTTAATCATCAGAGTAATCCAATGAGCTATGTTCTATTTCTACCACTCCATAATAGAGTCAGGAAACTGAAACCTAGTAAGACTAAATAAGACGTCCAAGATGAAAGTGTTTATAAGTGCCAGCAACAGGACTTAAACTAGAACTCCCTGACACAGATGTCTTTACTTTTAAATATTCAATTGTAATTTTTTTATTGTATCTTCATTGATCTTCACCACATGTAGATCCAAAATTTTTTAAATAAAATGTTTAGTTTCTCTTTGGTTATCTGAAGTATATACTGGGGAGAAGAGTTCTAAATTGAGTGTATGAGTAAGTGGTTAAGATTGCTTATTTTAGGACTGAATCCTAAAATGATGTACTGGAACTTCTGAAAATGAGAATGTGAAATGAGGAAATCTGCCAAACCATTTGCTTACAAATAATTTTTGCTGTATTCACCTCCACAGAAATCATTTTCAGTATCATCTTGATATCTTAGATTCAACTTGAGCAATCTGGTTTTCTTCCATGATAGAAACTATAATAGCATGCAGTGACTACAACAGGACTAGCAGTAAACTTTGGAAATTGCACTCTATGCTATCTCTCTGGTAGAGAAAACTGTAGAATTTTGTAGAAATACAGTTTCCAAGCCAAACCCCTGGACTCTCATTTATAGGTGAGAAATGATCAGAATCAGCCAGGTGGTTGTTGTTGTTACATGCCGTCAAGTTGTCTCCAACTCATAGCAACCTTATGTACAGCAGAACGAAACACTGTTCAGGCTTGTGCCAGCCTCATGATCCTAGCTATACCTGAGCCCATCATCACAGCCACTCTCAATCCACCTTGTTGAGGGCTTTCCCCTTTGGGCTGGTGGTTCAAACCCACCAGCCACTCCTCGGAAGGAAGATTGGACAAACTACTTCCATAGTGATACTGCCTCAAGAACCCAAAGAGTGGTCACTATGAGTTGGTTCTGACTTGACGGTAGTGAGAGTGAGACACTGTACCAAGCATAATATCCTTCTCCAGAGAACGGTCCCTTCTGAAAACATGACCAAAGTGATGAGATGATGTCTGGCCATTCTCATTTCCAAAGACCATTCTACTTGCACTTCTTTCAGGACAGATTTGTTAGTCCTTTTAGCAGTCAATAATACTTTCAATATTCTTTGCCAACACCGTAACTCAAAAGCATCAACTCTTCTTCAGTATTCCTTATTCATTGTCCAGTTCTCGCATGCATATGAGGCAATTGAGAATACCATGGCTTGGGTTAGGCTCACCTTAGTCTTCAAGGAGACATCTTTGCTCTTCAGCACTTGAAAGAAGTCTTTTGCAACAAAAGTGCCCAATGCAATATGTCATCTGATGTCTTGACTGCTACTTCCATTGGTGTTAATTGTAGAACCAAGTCATATGAAGTCCTTGACAACTTCAGTCTTTTCCCCATGTATTGTGATGCTGCTTATCGGCCCAATTGTGAGGATTTTTGTTTTCTTTATATTGAGGTGTAATCCATACTACAGACTGTGGTCCTCAATCTTTATGAGTAAGTGCTTCAAGACATCCTCATTTTCAGCAAGCAAATTTGTGTTGTCTATGGAAGGCTGGGCAATCCTACTTCCATAGTGATAGTGCCTCGGAAACCCAAGGAGGGGTCGCTATGACTCAGGGCCGACTCGACGGCACACAACAACAACAACAACAATGGTATCACAGGTTGTTAATGAGTTTTCCTCCAACCCTGATGTCATGTTCTTCTTCATATAGTCCAGCTTCTCTGATTATTTTCTCAGCATACAAATTGAATTAGTATGATGAAAGGATACAACCCTGACACACTGCCTTCCTGATTTTAAACCATGCAGTATCCCCTTGTTCTGTTTGAACGACAACCTCCTGGTCTATGTACAGGTTCTTCATGAGTACAATTAAGTGTTCTGGAATTCCTATTCTTCTCAGTGTTATCCATAGTAATATTATAATTACAGCCAAGATAGAAACCAATAATTTAAAACTTTAGTTTTATATTAAAAATCTCAAAGATATGTTATAGAATAGAATATAGAATTTGCATGGATTTTTAAAAGATGAATCTTTAGTCTTAAAAAAAGTGTGCTTTTAGCTAGCTTCTTAAGGCTCTGCCTGAGGGTAACCTGAGTTTCCTCTTCCCTAAAGGGTGTTTCCCTAGAAAAACCTAAAAAGCAACAGAGGTAATTACAGCCTCTTGCCACTGGCCTTGCAAAGGAGCAGGTTTGTCCATGTGCTTTGGGAACTATAGCACAACCATCTTAATTTCATTTGTTCAATGATACATGTGGGGTTTTTTTTTTATGTATTTTATGACATTTTGGGCAATCTACTTTCATAGAGATATTGCCTCAGAAACCCCAGGAAGGATCTCTATGAGTCAGATCTGAATCCATGGCAGTGAGGGGTTTTTTTTTTTGTTTGTTTGTTTGTTTGTTTTGTTTTCTGGTTTTATATGGTTTTAAAGGTAGTAATTAAATCGGAATAGTGCACTTTGTGATTGAGGGAGGCTGAAGATAGAACTTTGGCACTCCCTTAATTCTTTCCCTTGCCAATGCACATGTTGCCCAAACACCACCAATCAGTTAGTGAAAACTTGCAGATTGCTATGATGTTGAACAGGTTTCAGAGGAGCTTCCAGACCTCGGAACTTCTAGGTGTACTAGGAAGAAAGTCCTGGCAGTCTACTTCCAAATATAGCCAATGAAAATCCTATGGATCACAACTGCGCAATCCCTCCAATCATGGGGGACAGTGCAAAACCAAGTAGGATTTTGTTCCATTGTGCATGAGACCTTCATGAGTCAGAAGTGACTCCACAGGAATTAACAACAAGTTCTTCCTTGACCTTCACTATTCAGGTAGATATATTTCCTTAAGGTTGTGAAGCCTTTGGAATTTTGTGGCCATTCAAAAAGATTGGAAACCTTTGAGATGGGAAAAAATTGTTGCTCTCTAGCAACACAACTCAGCCAAACTGCATTCAATTAGTATGAATATATCTTAAGCTTATAATATGTATGAAGTCCTTTGTATTCATAATTTTTGTGTGTGTGTGTGTGTGTGTGATTTGGGTGAAAATTTACAGATCAAATTCACTTTCCATACAGAAGTTCACATACACTTTGTCTCATGACATTGACCACAAGTTACCACAATGCAACAGCTCCCCTCCCAGTTCCTCATTATAGTTACATCTTCCTTGTGTCCATCATTCCATGCACTCCCACACCATGAGCTGTGTCCCTGTGCATAAGCAGCCCTTCTTTCTCCCATGATTGTTCTCTCCAAGGAGTGTATCTACCTCAGGTAAATGATGAACTCATATGCCTGTCTTTTGTTTGGCTGGAAATCACAGGTGTGGGTTCAATTCCAGAACTGAAGGGCAGCTAGGGGCCATAGTCTCAGTGG
>NW_006922004.1:196453-208858 GCF_000298275.1 Orycteropus afer afer | reverse complement strand
GTGGTGGATGACATTGATTGTTTTTCTAATGTTGAACCATCCCTGCATACCTGATATGAACCCCACTTGGTCATAATGAATGATTTTCTTAGATAGTATGACCCTCCTGAGACAGAGAAAGAACTAGTTTCTTGACACACATTAGTTCATTTGTAGAATCACCAACTGACATCCTCTATGTCTGACTCCAATTCTGGTGGCCTCTTTCTACCATGCCACACTCACAGATACCTTCTCTCTCTGGATCTTTTAGTTCTTGAAGCCAAGGGACAAATGATAGTACATGAGGAGCTGATGACCCAGATTTGAAACTTCAAGGGTAGTAGATTTTGTCTTCTAATATCAGCACAATTTCCATATTTCCAGCTTGGAGCTCAGCAGTGTATATTCTGTGTCCTGATATGTTTCTTTCTTTATATTCTTTTTGAATACATGTATGTATCTCTCCTTGTGTAATTGTGACTCACATATCAGTCTCCTCAGCTTCTGTGAGGCACATTGTCCCTTATCCATATTGACAAAGTAATGAGTGATATAGTTAATGGTGTAAATTTAGAGAATATACACAGTTAAAAGGCTACTAGATAATTTTAAAGTAAAATTGTTATTTAAATTTTCTTCTAAAATAAAATATGGATTACTTTTTAAATTTCAAAGACAAAGTATTTGATCAAATTATTTAGTTTTACCATTTTTGTAGACAATGTCTACAGTTTTTACTGCCTTGCCAAATTAATCATTTAGCAAGAGACGATAGAGTGAAAGATTTATATTAAAATGTTTTTAAACAATAAAGAGAAATTTATTTCTTAATTTCATAGAAAAAGTGCCAGATTAGCTTGTTTATGAAAAGAAGTGTGATGTCCATATTGTTTTCTGCCTGAGACTATTTATCTTGTTTTTCAGTCCCTGTAAAAGGCCAGGCAGAGCAATTAAAAGCTTTTAAAAATCAATAAATAATTTAATCTCTGCAAATAATGCCCTTGCTTCCCAGGGTGGGATTAGTTTTCCAAAGCATCCAGCATTAGTATTAGCCAGGCTAATTCATAGGCATTTTTAATTAATTCTGACAAGCCAAGGCTAAATAGGGGTGAAAAGGAAACCAGATGATTCTCTGGAATGAATGTAAAAAGTGGGTAACTGCCAGCGAAGGTTCTCTGTAAGCACATATAGAGAGAGAGATAACCTCTAAAGAGCAGGGTTAAGCTTTGAGCAAGAAACTGGATCTTGTTTTCATGCTTGACACTAAGAGCTAGACAATTACCACATAAAGTGTCAAAGACCATGTTCGCTGTTTTCTTAGGTGCAAAAGAGTGTATGATTATGTATGTGTGCACATGTGTTTTTGTGTGTAATTCAGTTCTGGCTTTAACTAGAAATGGATTATTCTAGTGAATGTTTTCTACCTAGACCTGAAAATATCAATACAGAAGGACCCTTATTGATGCAATGAATAACAAAAAACTTATTGTGTATAGTATTATCTGTTGCATTTAGATTTTTCTACTTATGTGCTTCCTTCTTTACATCATTGACACATTGTTATGGAATGCAAAATCCAGAAATATGGTGTATCTTGGCTTCTGTGAATATCTTTTAGAACAAATGCATCTAATTTGGCTATTGAGAAGTCAACATTATCCTGCTTATCTTCAATTCTTTAAAAAAAAGTTATCTATAAATTTTCATTGTATTTTTAAACAAATATGTAAATAAAATTGCTATCTATAAATTTCCATCAAAAATGAATGTGTGGGAAAGAGAACTTGGTTTGGGCTTTGTCTCTGCTTTCTGAAAATAGCACTTCGAGTAGCCTAATTAAGGTCTCTTCGTTTTCCAAAATAGCCAGGCAAATAGAAGCTACCCAGGCCCCACACCTGACAAATTAACTTCCAGAAGGGAGGGGGCATGATGCAGTCATACATATCCATTGATTGGATCAATTATAACTATACAATAAGGCTCCAGTCATGTATACTCACTGAGATCCCAATGACTAATTAACACTGGGCCTTGGAGTGAACCCTTTCTGTGCTTCCTGGAGTGGTAAGAACATCCATGTATGAGAGTGTGTGACATGTCCCTGGGGACAGTGGAAGCCTCCTGCTTCTGGAACCTCTCCCCGACCTTGCTTTTGGAAGGTTTCACTCTTGTGCTCTCTCACTTGCTCTCACTTGCACTCTCTCTGTCTCTTGTTCTCTCAGGTGCTTGGATATTTCCATTTCTCGGGATGCTATGCTGCATGTTCTATCCCTAGAACTAGTGCCTGTGCCAGCCCTTAATAGTCCCTACAAGCATCACCCCTACTGGAACATTTTCCCAATACTCACTATCTGTTCAAATCAAACCAAACTCACTGCCACCGAGTCAATTCCAACTCATAGAGACCCAGTTGGGTTTCCAAAGCTGTAAATCTTTATGGAAGCAGACCACCTCATCTTTCCTCTGTGGAGCAGCTGGTAGGTTTGAACTATGAACCTTTTGGTTAGCAGTCAAATGTCTTAACCAGTACATCACCAGAGCTCCTACCCATAGTCATATGTGGTGTGTCTAATTTGTGCTCTGTAATACCATGAACATATAGATAGCACATTTCCTGTATTTTCCTTTGACCATTACTTTTCTGTCTTCTGTCACATTAGACAGTAAAGTCCCTGAGCTGGAAAAATCTTCTTAGTGATTTCCATTCATAGTGTGTTGTGTAACAAAGAGTAGGCCTGCCAGAAATTATTATTTTGAATGAAGGAATAAACAAATAAAATGATCCTGCTAAAGATATTGGAAAAACAATTTCTGAAAAGACACTACATAATATTAAATATAATTATTTTCATTCATGACAGTAACTACAAAAAACCAACACTAAATGGAATTAGTTTTCCAAAGCATCCAGCATTCAACACTAAATCCCAAATAAATGGAGTGATAGTTATTTGATGCCAATGAAGGACAATATTGCAGCTAACCAAGACAACATAAAACCTTATATCATTATATTGGACATTGGTGAGACTTGTGAATAGATCAGAACAGTACCCAATGATGCACGCTTTGGATGATGGAGCTTGTTGTTTCACTCTAATTATTTAAATTTCTTTTATATAAAATATGATGATGTCACTCAGAAAATCTTTAGTTTAAATAGCTGTAAAGTTTCTCATTTTACAGATGAGGAAACTGAGGCTTAAATATTACTGTGAATTGCCAAGTTACTTAAATTGTTTAATTGCTAGATTAAGATGATACTTCTTATGTCCCAATATACACATTAATGCTCTGTGCCATCAGTAGTAATGATTGGCTTAACACTATAAAACTCTAAAGTACTTAGGCATTATTTGGGGGTGTTATAAACAATTTTAGCAACAGCCTTAGAATGCATTTTCTTAGATCTCCTATTCCTACGAAATGTTATTTATAAATAAGATACTTTGTTAAGAATTAAAAAAAAAAAAAAATGCCAGGCAGATAATTAAAGCCCTATGAAAAACGATTAATAACTCAGAGGGATTCCAGTACTCATTTTGAAACATGGAGAAATTTAAAAACTGAAACAAAAACAAGATCCACTTGTTTCTTTCTGTAGATACATTCTAAATAAATAAATAGTAAATTGCCATAAATTTAAATGGTGGTGGGGAGAATGACACATCATTCATTCATTCAAAAAAATAACTGTTAAATGTCTACTATATGTCAGGGATTATATGGACATTTGGGTCACACTAGAGAGCATGACAAAGCCCTTTCTTAAGTTAAACTTGAAGTCAAGTTTGTAAGACGTACAATGAACAGATGACCACACAATGTGAATTGAACTTGTCCCAGAAATGAAAAGTGAAGGTATTTTGAGAAGTTATGGCAGGGAAACCTAACACAGTCTAAAGGACTCAGAATGTCTCCTCTAAGAAAGTGGCATTCAGATGTTGCCTGAAGGCTTCCAAGCAGAGGAAAAGTTCTGAAGTGGGAAGGAAAAAAAAAGGGGCTAGGAGAAAACCAACCAAGGGAAAAGGTGTATGAAAGGCTGTTTGAAGCATAGACGGGGAGTCAGAAACTTCAAGACTTTATAGATTGGGATTTTCTTAAGGTGCCAAAGACGGAGTATATTACTTTCCTGGGACTTCTGTGACAAATTTCCCCAAAGTGGGTAGCTTAAGATAATAGAAATGTATTCTCTCACAGTTCTGGAGGCTGGAGTTTTAAATTTAGAGCATTGGCAGGGCTCTATGCTCTCTTCAAGGACTGGAGGGAAGATCTACAGCTTCTGTAATAAAAAGATATGGGAAAATCCCCCAACTGAGTCCCAACTGTTTCTTGGTTTGTGGCAGCATAACTCCAATCCCTGTCTCCGTTACCACACGGCTGTCTTCCCTGTGCCTCTGTATCTCTTCTTCTCTTAAAAGGATACCAGTCATATTGCATGATAGCTTGCCCCAGTGCAGTATCAGCCATGTTAAATGATTACTTGTGCACATAAGGTCATAGCCACAGGTACAGGGGTTAGAACTTCAATATCTCTTTTTGGGGGACACAGTTTAACCCAACATAAATTTATGTTTTATATTTCTGTAAACATAAATGTAAGATGGATCACACGGAGCTAAAATCAAGATCAGCAGGCCTACATTCTTTTCTAGAGGCTCTCTTGCCTTTTCCAATTTCTAGACACCACCTACATTCATTGGCTCACAGTCTCCCTCTTCCATCTTCAAAGCTAGCAATATTTCATCTCTCTATGCCTTTCTGCCATTGTCGCATATTTCTAATCACAACTGAAAAATGTTCTTCCCATAGGACTCATTTGATTAGATTAAGCACTCTGGGAGAATCTACAATAATCTACAATAATCTCTATATCTCAAGGTCCTTAACCTTAACCACATCTGTAAACATCATTTCTTTGTGCCATGTAATGTAATATATTCAGGTTCTAGAGCTTAGGACATGAACATGTGCGGGAGGCCACTACTCTGCCTACCATAAAAAACAACTATGTAGAACACTGCTGAGAGGTCATGGAAGGAAAAAACTAAACTTTTTCCAATTGGATGTAGTACATCAATGAAAAGAAAAGCAATCCCATGGGTTGAAGATCATGAAAATGGGCCAAAAAATTAAATTAGAGAGATTACAGGTAGATACTTAAAAAAAGAAAAGAAATCTGACTGTGAGAAAGATAGAATACAGGTCTTGAAATCTACTTAAGCATTAGCGAATAATTATTATGATTGAGCAAATCATTTTCTGTATCTAGTATCTTCCTGCTTGGAGCAAGAATTCTGCTCTCAAGTTCTAGAGAGCCATTTGTTCAAGTTTTAAATTCTGAGGGAAAAAGATTGAAGAAATTATAGTAACAAATCAAAATAAAATCTAGATGACCCTTGTTAACCAAAAAGAAAAAAAAAAAGAACTAAAATAAATAGCAAATATATATTCAGAAACTCTTATCTTTCATTTCAGTTTTAAAAATGGTAATTATCATGTGGTTTTAGATACATGTGTTCCAGAACAATTAATCATCTGACAAGTGTGTCTCTAATAAGCATTTGCTAATAGCTTAATGTTGGCAAAGATAATGTATTTCAAATCCACTGCCTCTGAAGCCAAAAGACTTCAAAATAATGTGTGCTGGTAAGAGTTGCACTTAAAATGAGGATCAATGCTAACTTGAAAGAAAAAAACATGAAATGAAAATGGAAAAAAAACCTCAATATTTATAAATTAATGAAAGCATCATAGTAATTAAAAATTATTGAGTGACTGATTATCTTGTTCACAATGCTATTCTGAGTGTTGTGGGCAATCTACTTCCATAGAGATACCACCTCGGAAACCCAAGAAGGGGTCTCTGTGACTCACAATCGACTCTACGGCAGTGAGTTTTTTTTTTTTTTTTTTTTGGTTTGATTATCTTGTTCCCAATGCTATTCTTAGTGTTGTACACTAGGTCACTACACATTAACTGATTTGATCATTAAAACATCCCTATGAAATAGATGCAAGTTCTATCCCCATTTTAAAAATTAGGGAACTGAGGTAGACATGGATGTTTCATCTAGACAGTGCACAGATACCACACAATCAATAAAAATAGGAAACACTTAGCTAACACTTCTTGTGCACCCAATACTGTTTTAAGAAACTTACAGATGTGAATCATTAAATTTATGTATACTAAGTGCTTGAGCCAGAATTCAGACTGAGGCAGCTGATTACAGAGTCCAATTTCTCTATCCAAATAACTGAAAAATGATGTATTTTGAAACCTATCCACGTAGATAAAGTATTGTCCCAGACATTGCTTGTATTCTTTAATTTTTTTTTCCACTTAAAAAATCATTCATTTTGATTGACTGGTAAACGTATACATCTCAGAACATCACCATGCCATCCTCATCTATAAATGAATAACTGGTGGCATAGTGCCTAAAGCATTTGACTGCTAACCAGAAGGCTGGTGGTTCAAAACCACCAGCCACTCCTTGGAAAGAAGATTGGGCAATCTGCTTCCCTAGAGAAACCACCTCAAAAACCCAAGGAAGGATCGCTATGAGTGAGATCCGACTCCACAGCTGCGAGTTTGGTTTTTTTGGTTTAAGTGATTAAGCTTTCTTTTAGCTGCAAATATCTCTGAACAAAATACTATCATTATCACATGGCAAAATTTATTCTATTCTTTTGACAAGTTTCTCTTACTGTGTTTTTACATGGCAGAATTTATGCTATGTTTTATTAACAATTATTGCTCATTTACTGAGTGCTAGCTATATGTTAGTTGTTATGCTAAAGCGCTACTCAGTTTCCTTTACTTCATACTTAACATGTTTTGCTTTCAATTATGATTACACTTCCTTATAAATGAGGAAACAACTGAGAGAAGCTTAGAACATTATTCAAGTCACACAACCGGTAAATGGTAGAGCTGAAATCAAACCAGAAAAACATTCTGAAACTCTGAAGCCCAGTCCCCTTACCACTCTGATTGATTTTTATGGGTACCAGATACATAGAGTCAGATTAGATTTAAATGAAGCTGAATCATTTGGCCTATATACATATAAGAGTAAAAAATGAGTATAAATAAGTGTCATGTCTGCCTAAACATATCTTTCTGACTGACCTAGGGGATAATTTCCACACTTAGAGCCTTTCTCTTGGTTTTGTGTATTGTGTCCAAAGGATTAATTTAAAATGTGACTAATAGGAGCAAATACTTAACCATTTATTCCTCAAGAATTATAGACAAATTAATGTACTTGGAACTAACAGAAGACAGAGAACTGAAGGAATAAACAGAATCTGAATTATGGGCAAGGTTTTAGAGCTTTGTTAATGACTGAGTAAAAACTGAGCCAGGGATCACCAGGCATGTTATACGCATGTGCATGTGTGTGTGTGTGTGTGTGTGTTTGTGTGTGTGTGTGTTGGCCTTGAGAAACTAAGAAATTGCAAGGAGTTAGATATTAGATTCTAGAAAAAGTATATTACATATGGAGAAGGAAGCAGCCAAATTGAATGTAAGAAGGTATTCAAGAAAAATAATGTGACCCAACAATTCTGCCTCATTTTTGCTATAAATCGATGGAACCGGACTGGTTCTAGGCTTGCTCCCATTTAGGACATGTGTAGAAATATTGATGCATTGAGAAATGGCAACTATAAAATTGTGGCTTTAGGAGACAGATATTTTGGAGAAACGATTCTTACTGTCTCTTTGGGTATTGATACTCAATAAACCTTTTGCTTTCTCTCTTCAAAAAAAAAAAAAAAAATTGTGGCTTTAGAAATTATCTAGCCTAACTTTGGCCTGCACAATACATATGAATTACTTCAGATAGCAGCCATTTTGGGCCCATTTTCAGGTCATCCCCGAATAAGATCCCATATCCAGAAAGAGTAGAGTAATCACCTCTATTCACTACCAAGAAAACTATTGTTGTGCTGTTGTTGTGTGCCATTGAGTTGGACCCAACTCATAGCAACCCTTCCTTGGGTTTCCAAGGCAGTATCACTACGGAGGTAGATTGCCCAACCTCTTGAGGACAGATTGGAGATTAAATTGATGTAGAAGGATTTAGATATGTAATAGGAAAACTATTACGTATCTAAATCCTTCTACATCAACTTAATCTCCAATCTGTCCTCAAGAGAGATGAAAAAGAATTATGTCACTATCCACTTAAAGGACCTTAATATTCCTGAAACTATCATTAAATCCCTTCATAATCTCTCTTTCTGATGTGATGTCTTTAGTTCCTTTAAACTCTGTTGATATGTCTGGTTTTCTTCCTAAACTGTTCATCTACAACACAGCAGAAAACCAAGAATAATTTATGAGCCTCATAATATGTGTACCATACAGAAAATGACCATTATCACTTAACAGTACTTACAAGTGGAGAAGTTAAAGTTTGTGCCCACAGTAGGAGATGCATTGAAAGTATTAAGGAATCCCTAGACAAGTAAACATTTCCTTGCAAATCTATGAGAAAATTTCTTCCTCCACTTACCTGGGTCTTAGTCTTTTAGAACATAAAATGATACTATTCTGACAAGGAGCTATTATGAGGATGAATCAGGTATCATTTGAAAATGCTTAAATGTCATTAATGTTAGAATGCCATTCATGAGTCATGAACCTTAAATCCATGCCCACATACAGCAGTTATCAATGAAGAGTGGTTACATTATTCATTTTAATCAGTGTTTACAATTGTTGAAATGTCTAACCCTTTCATGTGTTTTTCACAGAAATGTAACCTGGAATAGTTTAGCTATTCCAGATACACACTGCTCACCAGAATTAGAAGAAGGCTACCAATGCCCACCAGGATTTAAATGCATGGACCTTGAAGATCTGGGACTTAGCAGGCAAGAGCTGGGCTACAGTGGCTTTAATGAGATAGGTCTGTCTTACTGATAAAACACTATTTTCAGTTTCTATTTTTAAATGTTTTTGAAATGCAGAGAATAGTTTTATAATTGATATTTCAAGTTAAGACTGGATATAGAATTTAAGGGGCACAAATGCAAATTTTAATTCTGTTTTAATGTAATATATTCTACCCTGCCCTATAATCTATAACATGCAGACTGTATATATATTTTTTCAGCAATGTCCATAGTGAAATATCCTTGATTTTAGCCCATTTTAATTCATAATTATAGCACTTGAAAATACGCATTTTTAAGCTAGGTCGGTGGTTCAAAAATAAATAAGACTTGGTATCCTTCCACAAATAACTACCCTAGTTAGTCAAGGTAAGTCTTAAATAATTGTAATGCAAAGCCATGGTGAGTTCATGAGAGCTGAAAAGTGCTTCTAGAATGGAAGACAGCTAATGAAATACTTATTGAATATGCATCAAACTATATAAGAGATATACAGGAAATGCTTATACATGAATATGATGTGCAAAAACGTGTACATTTCTTCTTGTCTTGTCCTATTTAATCCTGAAATGTCCCATTACACACAGTAATGAATGAACTTAACATTTGCCATTTAGTTAATATGATTTTATGTATTGTGGTTCCATGCAAATTGCACATATTTCATTATTCAAGCCAAAAACCATTCAATTCTAAAAAATTATTTTATGCTTTGAGAATAGTTATCAGAATTATTTAAAAAAAAATCCTTTAAGTTTCAAAGCTTAGTTACATTGAAGAGAGTTCCAGATACCTTTACCCAGGGCCTAAGGGAAATATCTTTCAATGTATATAACAGGAGGCTGGTTGTGGTCTTATGGAAGCAAAGTCTATTTCCTGACTTTTGATGTGGTTTCACATCTCAGTGGGCCAGGGGTACAATGGAGGCTTTCATAGCCTGACATTCAGCCTCTATCCCTTCAGATGGGCAAGTGCTGTGAGCCCAGCCAATAGACTTTCCAGCATCAGAAAGAATACTTGATGAGTACTCATACACACCCTGATTCAGTCGGTAATAGCCCAGGATGGTGTTAAACAGGGTAGTGTAATAGACTCTGGGCTAAGTATTGGAATTGCAAAAAAGAATATATGAAGATCTTAAGCTGATTGAGAAATGATCACCTGTTTTATGAACTAAATCACAAGGTTACACCCTGAATACTGAATATAGTGCTACAGTTTGGTTGAAAAGCACAAATAATCACCATTTTAGAAACACAAAGTAAATTTTGCCAATAATGTCTCTAATTGTTTCTGACTCATAGTGACCCCCATTGGGTTTTCTGAGGCTATCAATCTTTACAGAAGTAGATTGCCCTGTCTTCCTTCCACAGAGCAAATGGTGGGTTTGAACCACTGACCTCCAGTTGGCAGTCAAGTGCTTTATCCTCTACACCACCAGAGCTCCTTAAGTTTTATTCTAATATTTGAATATGCTCTCATATTGGAAACAAAGTGAATTTCCAGCATTGTAGTCAACTGGTATTCTTTCATCTCTTTTAGTCGGTGATACTCTTTCCACAAAGAAACTAGAAACTACCATCGGGTGTGAAGCATTTCGATTTCCTATACTCTGTTAGGGAGCTCTGGTAGCATAGTGCTTAAGGCACTTGACTGCTAACCAGAAGGCTGGTGGGTTTGAACTCCTCGGAAGGAAAGTTGGGCAATCCTACTTCTATAGTGACACTGCCTCGGAAACCCAAGGAGTGGTCGCTATGAGTCGGGGCCGACTCGACGGCAAACAACAACAACAACATACTCTGTTGAATGTATCTGCCTTTGTAACCAATCTTACATCCTTCCCGCATTTCAGAATAAGAGAAGCCTATTATGGTAGGCCTATTATGGTGAGCGGGAGCTCTGGTAGCATAGTGGCTAAGACACTTGCCTGCCAACCAGGCGGCTGGCTGTTCAACCCCACCAGCCACTCCTCGGAAGGAAGGTTGGGCAATCCTACTTCCGTAGTGATACTGCCTCGGAAACCCAAGGAGGGGTCGCTATGAGTCGGGTTTGACTCAACGGCACATAACAACAACAACATTATGGTGAACAGGAAATCACAGGTGTGGCATGGGAGATGAGATAGATTGATTAGGTAGGTAGGCTGTGTTGAATAAGCTCCAGCAGTCTTAACAACTGAGCGTAACTAGGATGCTGATTTGTCCTAGCATGTAGCCTTTTCTTTTAGAGGCATGCTGAGTGGACTAATACTCTTGTGGAGAGTGACCAGCATTCAGGGGCTGACCAGAAGAACCCTTCACTCCTTTTAAATCATATTGCTAAAGCAAATCACACCCTGATCATTTAAATGAAGCAACTGCACCTAAATTCAAAATGCTGCATTATATCAAGTTGCATCATCTTTTGTCTCTATAACTTATAATGGCTTCAAATAATTTAGGGTACAAATTCTCTTTGACAGAAAAAATCTCCCTACAAAGTGCATTGGCTTGAGAGGACCAGTTCTAGGAGGGAATTGTCCTGGGGGCAAGGGGCCCCTACTAAAGCAAATATCTTACTGTGGCTGTACTGTTTATTTATACATTTATCTGCCAAGGCTTTTGGCTCCTTGAAAATAGGAAGGATGTCTTTTCATCTTCATGTCTCCAGGGCTTAGCCTAGGCCCTGGATCACAGGGTACCCTCTCTGTAAATATTTACTAATGGACTAAACAAAGTTTATACACTTTTGATTTAATTGGTAACTAGTCCAGCTTGTGTTAGGAGGTAGAGTAATAGTAGAAAATTAAGTTTTGTCTTTGTTATTTGTACTGATTTTGTATGTTTGTATTGGCAGAATTCACTATTCTTCATGGCTTCCCTTTCTCTAAAAGCTTAATGTGATCTGCCTGCTTTTTTCCTATGATGACTGGATTCATCATCATTGTCTGACTAATGATTTGATAATGAAATGTTGGCTTTGCACTATAATCAAAAACTTTAAAAATGTTTGCTATAGTTTTATTGAAATTAATAGCTACTGCCTGATGTTATAAGGAGCTCTGGTGGCACGATGGTTAAAGCATGCAACTGCTAACCAAAGGGTCAGTGGTTCAAGCCCTCCAGCCACTCCAGAGGAGAAAGATGAGGCAATCTTCTTCCATAATATTTACAGCCTTCGAAATCCTATAGGTCAGATCTGCTCTGTCCTATAGGGTCTTTATGAATCAGAATCAATTCCATGGCAGTATGTTTGGTTTTGTTTGGTGGGCCTAATGTTATGTAACTCTGTAGATAAGCAAACTGAAGTATTTTAGGAAAGTATTTTTATTCTCTTCCTGAATTTAGAGATCATATATCCCTCCTGAATTTAGAGATCATCTAAAGAATAGATTTGATGCATTGAACACCAGTGACCGGAAGCCAGATGAATTACGGGAAGATATCAAGAACATTATCCATGAAGAAAGCAAGAGATCACTAAAAAGACAAGAAAAGAAGAGAAGACCAAAGTGGATGACAGAAGAGACTCTGA
>NW_006922004.1:192898-194299 GCF_000298275.1 Orycteropus afer afer | reverse complement strand
GCCTTCAATGAGATGGATTGACACAGTGGCTGCGATGATAGGCTCAAGTATAGCAGGGATTGTGGGGATGGTGCGGGATCGGGCAGTGTTTCGTTCTGCTGTGCATGGGGTCGCTATGAGTCGGAAATGACTCGACGGCACTTGACAACAACAACAACATTTTTATTAAGCTCTTATGGAAACAAGAGACAATGTTTCCCCTCAAAATAAGGAAAATAAATTATTTTTAATAGACATATGTGGTCATCTCCTTCAGCATGCAGTTGAATTTAAACATAATTTAGTGACCAATTATCCACATAAATAAGACCAATACTTGAATATGGAAGTAATCATGATTAAATAAAAGGAATACGTTTCTTTTTCTTACTAATCAAGTTAGCATGTTATACATTGAATTTCAAATCATTTTTGAAATTTCATTTATGAGTAATTTTATGTCTCATTATTTTTTAATAATTTATTTTTGTTATTATTGAGAATATATATGTCAAAGCATATACCAACTGAACATTCCTACATGTACAGTTCAGTGCATTGATTACATTCTTGAAGTGTGCAATTATTCTAACTTTTTTTTCTGAGTTGTTCATTTAGCCTCCATAGTCCAAAAAGTCTGTATGCCTTGAGAATTTGATATTTTATTCTGCATTTCCCCTCTTTTGATCTGGATTCTTCTGTAGAATCTTTGAACAGGATGATCGGTAATGGTAGCCAGGCAGCATTCGGTTCTTCTGTCTCATGGCAAATGAGGCAACTGTTCACAGAGGCAGTTAGCCATATATTTCATTTTCTCCTCTTGTTCCATACTCTACTTCCTCTGGTGCTCCAGGCAAATAGAGACCAATTGTTGTACCTCATTAAAGTTTAATATTAATGATATTGGAAAAGTCAATTTTAAAAATATTTTAAAAGCCAAAGTCATTAAGTAGGAAAAATTGCCATCTCTGCCATAAGATTTTAGACTAAAGGCATCTTTGCCCTTTTCCTTTCTTAAATCAAGGAGCTTAGAAACTCAGAAAACCTTATAATTATAAATGACAACATCAGAAGGTCAGGTGTTTAATATGTGAGGGAACAGGAAACTTCTTGAAAGGATCTTGTTCCCATGCATTTCAGAAGTCAGCAGAATATGGATATTCTAAAAGAACTGATTTTTCTAAGGAATCAGAACACTCACCACCACTTGAGAGAGAGAATCTCAGGTTGTAGGCAGGCTGTGGGAGATTTCTGGGTCTCCATCTGGTATCACAGAGTAGACACACTCATTCTTGCAAGTAATTGGTAGCATAGAAAGGGTGAAATTAAAAAAAAAAAAAAAAAAGAAAGAGTTGCCATTGATTCAGACTGATGGTAGCAGCATGTGTATAGAGTACAACTGCTCCATAGAGATTTCAGTGC
>NW_006922004.1:183594-188523 GCF_000298275.1 Orycteropus afer afer | reverse complement strand
TCAAGGCTCAGGGGTCCAAGATTATCTTCTGTGTCTGTGTTAATTGGTTTCCCTTTTCTTTGTTGAAGAGGGTCTTTGCAATCCTTCTGCCTAGTCCGCCATCTTGCTGGAAGCCTTCCAGGCCTTTCTTTCAAGGCACCTCTGGATGAATTCAAACGAACAATCTTTCATTTACTGGTTGTGTGCTTAATTGTTTATGCCACTCAAGGTCTCTTATGGTGGAATAGAGACATCCAATTCTGAGGAATTCCAATGCTGTTGCTCTGTGTTGACTAGGATGAGGTGAAGGCTAAGCTGAAGGTTTTCAAGTCTTATACATAAAATAACATGGAGCTCCATTCCCAGGCCAATTAAATTTGTATTTTAAAGTGGTCCAAGACATAGATGGTTTTTGTAAGTTTTCCAGAGGATTCTAATGTATACACAGAGTTTTAAACTCCTGGACTAAAGCAACACACATAAATACAGATGTACTCCTATTCATAAACAGCTTTATTCTATCCCAGAACACTGCCCCTCTTCTCCTCCACATGAAACACCTACATACAGCTGGTCTGATAACACCTGAATTCATAATTGAAAAGTAATAATAATAAAGAGCCAGAACAATATCTACAAACATGTACTTTTAGGTATATTTAAAACTAAAAAGGAAAAATAATAAAGTCAACTTATATAATTCAAAAAACAAAAAAACTGAAGAAAATAAAAAAGACCTAAATATTCTGATATTTAACTATAGCTTGTATGTAAATAGACAAGAGCAATCAGCAATAAGATATATCTTAATAAAGTTAATGGAATTCAAAGCTAAAGATGATCTTTTCAGCAGCTGAAAAAGTGATCAAGTAAATTCTAAATGAAGACATCAGAGAAGCTGGAAACTGTGTCATTATTCAACTAAGATAAAATGATACACTATCTATAAATTTCTTAAGGAAAGGATGTGTCAAACTAGTGTTTAATATTTTTGGAGAATTCAGAGATTATATTTTACATAATATATTGAAGAAACAGAGCCAATCAAAAGATGAATGAAGAAAACTAATTTGTTCTGTAAACTTTCACCCAAATCACAATAAATAAATAAATAAGAAAGGAAGAAAGAGATGAGGGGAGGTAATTCATCTGTCATGAATGGGCATGAGCTTCCTATGTATTCACTATGAGAATAAAGCATACAGTGGTGGGAATTTCAGAATATAATGTAAACACAAACTATGATCATGCAGAAGAAAGAAAAGAAATAGGGAGGTAGTTAATGATGTTGATGCCCTTCACATTTATGCTAAGCAGTACAAAAATTATCACTTATCAATTATCATTATCAATATATAAAGCATTTAATGGCACCCTGGTGACAAAAAGCCAAGCACTTGGCTGCTAACTCAAAAGTCAGTAGTTCTTTTTGCCACATCTGCTGGGAGACAGCAACCATGCCTACATGACCCAACCACATCTGCACCTCCTGTAGTCCCACCCTCTGGGCGAGGGCTACCACCTGCTTCTGCACCAATTGATCAGTGATAGATAGCATCCAATAACAGCCTAACCTACCCTCAATTGCTCTCCATGAACAGGAAACAAAAAACTGTGTGCGCACTTTTGTCCTCCATCACACCCTCCAGAGGTCAGGTGGTAAGGGTCTAACTGCTGTCAAACTAGTGAACAGAGTAGCATACCAGTCCCACTTGCTCAGATATATCAAAATGAAATAAAGCAAGAGAAAAAGAAATAAATAAATAAAAACCCTGAGTGAATCACATCAACATACAATCACCAAATAATTATAAATAAATAAAAATGTCTTAGAGACAACTGACAATCCCAGGTCACACAAAGAAACAAGATAAAGCAGTACAAACCAAGGACCAGAATACAGAGCCAGAAAACCTACCTGAGAATTAAGTGGCATCGGAGATACCTGATAAGAATTTCAAAATAATTATATTTAGATACCTTCAAGGAAGCCATTGTAAAAATTAAGGAAAACACAGACAACTCTAGAAGAATTCAGGACAACAATATAAGAACAAATTGACAAAATAAATGAAAATTTAGAAACCATACAAAAACAACAAGTAGAAATCCATAAGATTAATACTAAGATTTCAGGAGTGGATAACACATTGGAAAGGCAAAAAGAGTAGAACTGAATCAATGGAAGACAGAATTAGCAAGATTGCAGGCAAATCACTCAATACTGCTTTCTTAAGGGAACAATCAGAAAAAAGAATAACAAAAAATGAATTTAGCTTAAGATTTATGTGGGTACCATCAAGTGGAGTAACTTTATGAGATAGGAATTCCAGGAAAGAAAGAGACAAATGAAACTATAGAGAAAATTGTCAAAGATTTGTGGGAAGAGAACTTCTCTAATATGATAAAAGATAAGAAGATATGCATTCAAGAAGTTCAACAAAGTGCATGCAGGATGGATCTGAAAGAAAATCACCAAGATGTATTATAATCAAATTTTCCAAAGCCATAGACAAAGTTGAATCCTGAAAGCAGCTTGGGCAAATGAAAAGTTACTTACAGAGGACAATCTATAAGACTAATCTCTGATTTCTCAGCAGAAACTATGCAAGTGAGAAGACAATTTGATGAAATACATAAAACACTGAAAGAAACAAAAATTACCAACTAAGAATCGTATACCCAGCAAAAATGTCCCTCAAATATGATAGTAAAATTAGGACATTTCTAGATAAGCAAAAAATGAGAGAATTTGTAAAAATTAGATCAATTGTGCAAGAGATACTAAAGGGAGTTGTTCAGACAGAAAAGCAACTACATCAGACTACAACCAGTGATGAATACACATGATAACATCACCCAGATATAGACATGTCCAAGGTAAAATAAATCTATAAGACTTAAAACAGGGAACTAGATACATCAATTTTTAAATGAGGACAACTACAAAGCATGGAGAAGTAATAAATAGTGTAGTTATAGAACTTCTAAATGGAGAGGAAGTCAAGAAAATTTTAGATAAAACAGACTATTTTAAATATGGCAAGAAAATGATAAATCACTGGGTTACCAAAAAGAAAATTAGTAAACCTTTTCATAAAAATGAATCAAAGGAGAGTTACAAATATTTAGCAAATAGTAAAACAATAATAACAAAGGAAATGATAAGAAAATTCATAAAACAAAATGAGCTTAGCACAGAAATTTATGTGGAACAACAAAATCAGCAGCAGCGTGTGCACACATACACATAACAAAATGACAACAATAAATTCATGTTTGTTGATAATTACACTGAATGTCAGTGGATTAGATGCATCAATTAAGAACAGAGTTGCAGATTGGATAACAAAACATGATCTATCAATACACTGTCTACAAGAGACACACCTTAGACACAAAGAAAAAATAGACTGAAAATCAAAGGTTGGAAAAAATGTATCAAGCAAATGGCAATCAAAAAGGAACAGGTGTGGCAATATTAATTTCTGAAAAAAATAAAATCTAAGACAAAAACCACAATAAGAGATAAGGAAGGACATTGTATAATGAGTAAAGAGCCAATCCAACAAGAGGACATAACCATAATAAATATCTATGCACCCAGTGAAAGAGCTCTGAAATTCATGAATGAAACTTTAACAGAATTGAAGAGAAATAGACAATGGTAAGAGACTTTAATACACCACTTTCAATGAGGGATGGAACAACTAGAAAGAAGTTCAGCAAAGACACAGAACTAAATAATGCAACCAATCAAATTGACCTTATACACAAAGCAACACCACAATATTCATTCTTTTCCAGCACACATGGAACTTTATTCAGAAAAGATCATATGTTAGGCCACAGAGCAAGCCTCAGTAAAAAACATCAAAACACTGCAAAGCATGTTTTCAGATAACAATGCTATAAAACTAGAAATCAACACTAGGAAGAGTAAAGGTAAAAAGCACGCGTGAACATACTAAAATCTTAGGGACACAGCAAAAGCAGTGCTCGGAGGGAAATTTAGAGGAATAAATGCACACATCAAGAAAGAAGGTAGAACCAAAATCCTCATCTTAGTCCAACATCTCCAACAATTAGAAAAAGAACAGCAAAGTAAGCCAACAGTAAGCAGAAGAAAAGAAATAATAATGATTCAAACAGAAATAAATGAAACAGAAAAACAATATAGAAAACAGCAAGCCTAGAAGTTAGTTATTTTAGAAGATTAATAAAATTGAAAAATCACTGGCAAATTTATCAAAAGAAACGAAGGAGGGGATGCAAATAACACAAATAAGAAATGGAATGGCCAATGTCACAAGAGAGCTAACTGAAATAAAAAGGATAATAACAGAATTAGTATGAAGAACTGTACTCCAACAAATTTGAAAACCTAGAAGAAAGAGACAAATTTCTAGAAGCACACTACCTAGCTAAACTAACTCAGACTGAGGTATAAACTTTGAACAGACCCGTAACAAAAGAAGAAATTGAACAGGTCATAAAAATAACTACCCACAAAAAAAAAAAAGCCCTAGGCCAGATGGCTTCACTAGCAAATTCTACCAAACTTTCAGAGATAAGCTGACACCAACTCTACTCAACTATTCCAGAACACAGAATAGTAGGGAGTACTCTTAAATTCATTTTATGAGGTGAGCAAAACTTTGATACTAAAGCAGGCACAGAAATTACTAAAAAAACAAAATTATTGATCAAACCCTCATGAACAAAGACATAAAATAGATCAACAAAATCCTAGCCAGTAGACTCCAACAACATATTGAATAAAATTAATACACCATGACCAAATAGGAATCAAACCAGGTATGCAAGGATGGTTCAACATTAGAAAATATCAACATCATCTACCACATAAATATAACAAAGAAAAAGAACCACATGATTTTACATGCAGACACAAAAAAGTATTTGACAAAATCCAACACCCATTCCTGA
>NW_006922004.1:145833-183492 GCF_000298275.1 Orycteropus afer afer | reverse complement strand
AAGGAGAAGGATATTATACTTGGTAAAATGGATAAGCAATGAAAATGAGATGGATTAGCACAGTGGCTACAACGGTGGGCTCAGGTATAGCAAGGATTGTGAGTCTGGCACAGGACCATGTAGTGTTTCATTCTGTTGTACATAGGGTTGCTATGAGTCACAGCCAACTCGATGGCACCTAACAACAACAATAACATACAAAATCAGTGGTCAACATGATTCTCAATAGGAAGAGACCAGAAGAAGTCCCTTTATGAACAGATGCCAGAGCAGGATGCCCTTTTGCACCACTCCTATTCAACACTGTATTGCAAGTCCTAGCAGAGCAATACAGCAAGAAAGGGAAATTGAAAGCACCTAAAGTGGCAAAGAAGAAAAGCTATCTCTATTTGCAGATGATATGATCTTATGCATAGAAAATTCCAAAAATTTGCTAAGAATATTAGTGGAATATATTGAAAGTTCCAGCAAAATGTCAGTGTACAAGATCAACATAAAAAAAATCAGTCAAATTCTTTTACACTAATGAAGAGAACACTGAAAAGGAAATCAGGAAAGTAATATCATTTACAATAATGACTCAAAAGATGAAGTACTTAGAAATAAATCTTACCAGGGACACAAAAGACCTATACAGAAACATTACAAAACACTATTACAAGAAACCAAAAAAGACTTGCATGAGTGGAAGTATGTATCATGCTCATGGATAGGAAGACTTAACATCATGAAAAGGTCAATACTACTCAAAGTGATCTATAGATCCTGATCCAGATTGCATCAACTTTCTTTAAATAAATGGAAAAATTAATCACCAACTTTGTACATGCAGGAAAGAGACCCCAGATAACTAAAGCACTATTAAAGAAAAATAGCAAAGTAGGAGGCCACACACTCCCTGATCTCAAAACCTGCTAAACAGGCATGGTAGTTAATTCAGCCTAGTACTGGAACATGAACAGACACATAGACCAATGGGACAGAATTGAGAACCCAGAAGTAAATCCACCCACCTATGGATAGCTGATTTTAGACAAAGTGCCAAAACTTCTTAAATGGGGAAAAGATAGTCTCTTTAGTAAATGGTGCTGGCAAAACTGAATATCCATTTGCAGAAAATAAAACAGGACCCAAATCTTACACCAACACAAAAATGAATTCAAGTTGGATCAAAGACCTGAATATAAAACCATAAAGAACATTAAAGAAAAAATAGGGGCAATTTAGGGGCCCTAAATTCAGGGCATGAATACACTATTAAATATAATGAAAAATACACAAACACCAGAAGACAAAATAGATGACTGGGACCTCCTAAAAATTACACACTTATGCACATCAAAAGATTTCATTAAAAGCATTAAAAAAAAAAAAAAGAACCCACAGGCTGGGAAAATATTTTTGGACAAGCAGCTAATCTCTAGAATTTATAGAAAACTTCGATACCTTAACAACAAAAATACAAATAATGCAATTAAAAAATGGATACAGGACATGAACAGGCACCTCACCAAAGACATTCAGGCAGCTAACAAACACATATTGAAATGCTTATGATCATTAGCCATTAGAGAAATGCAAATCAAAAAAATGAAATGTCATCGCACCTCAGCATTAGCAACTTAAGTTCAGAAAAACAGAAAACAACAAATAATGGTAAGGGTGTGGAAAAACTGGAAACCTCATACAATCCTGATGGGACTATAAAATGGTGCCACTACTATGGAAAACAGTGTGGTGCTTCCTTAAAAGCTGGAAATACTCACTGCCATCAAGTCGGATCTGACTCATAGCGACCCCTCCTTGGCTTTCCGAGGTGGTATCACTACGGAAGTAAATTGCCCAATTTTCTTTCCGAGGAGTGGCTGCTGGGTTTAAACTGCCAGCCTTCTGGTTACCAGTCAAATGCCTTAGGCACTATGCCACCAGAGTTCCCAAAACTGGAATGTTGCATAATACTGCATTGTGTGTATATACCATAGTTTGTTGATAGATTCCTCTGCTGTTGGGCATTTACCTTGTTTCCATTTTTTGCTGTTGTGAAAAGTGCTATGACTAATATGGGTGCACATATATCTGTTCCTGTCATAGCTCTATTTCCATAGTATATATAGCTAGTAGTGGGATTGCTGGATCATATGGAAATACCAATGGAATATTATGCAACATTGAAAAACAATGATGAATTTCCAAAGTATTTCATAACATGGATGAACCTAGAGGACATTATGCTGAATTAAATTAGTCCATCATAAAAGGACAAATATTGTATGAGCCCCCTATTATAAAATGTCAAGAAAAGGGTTTCACACAAATATAAATATTTTTTGATGGTTACTGGGGTGAGAGTGGGAGAGAGGGTAAACCACTAACAAGATGGTAGACATATATTAACTGGGTGATGGGAAAGTCAAAAAAAGAAAGAAAGAAAATTACCAAGGACTGCTTTCTAAAAAACAAACCAAAAGTCAGTAGTTTGAACCTGCTAGTTGCTCTACAGAGAAAAGACCTCATGATGTGCTCCCATAAAAATTTTTAAATTAGGCAACCCTATGAGGCAGTTCTGCTCTGTTCTATAGGGTCACTGTGACTTTGAATTGTACAGTTGCACACAACAAAATGTATATTTGCCATGTGAATGCATTACAAAGTAAAACAAAAAAAAGGTAATATAAAAAATAATTCAAAATAATATTAATGACCATGTCCCAGAAAATTATTCTCATAACTAATAATAATAATTAGGAGCTCTGGTAGCATAGTGCCTAAGGCACTCGACTGCTAACCAGAAGGCTGGCGGTTCAAACCCACCAGCCACTCCTCGGAAGGAAGGTTGGGCAATCCTACTTCCGTAGTGATACTGCCTCGGAAACCCAAAGAGGGGTCACTATGAGTCGGGGGCGACTCGATGGCAAACAACAACAACAACAACAATAATAATTAGGTCAATTATTATTCAATCTTTATTCTGCTTCCTAAATAAGGCAATGTACACTATAATTTTTAAAATCCCCCCAAAAAAATATTTTATTTATTTGTTATGATGCATTCAGAAAGAATATGAGCAGATTACTCCTTCAAGGTAGAATTCTGCTTCAAGCACAATGATTAAAAATAATGGTACTTTAACCCACATCACAATAAAAAGTTAATAAATTAAAATGATGGCCTGGGATTTGCATCATGGTTGTACCCTGTACTAGTGTGGTAACCTTGGGACAAGCAATTGACCTCCCTTGCCTCAAATTCCTCACCTGGAAAATTGGGTAACTGATATACCTACCTTATCCTATTATTGTGAGAGGTAAATAAGACGCTACCCTTGGAATGGTATCTAACTCAAACTCACTGCCGTCCAGTCGGATCCGACTCATAGCGATCTCTCCTTGGGTTTCCTAGGCTGTATCACCATGGGAGTAGATTGCCCAACCTTCCTTCTGAGGAGTGTCTGGAATGCTATCTAGTACAGAACAAACACATAATGTTCGGGACATCAGAAATGCAATGGCAAAATATGATTGCTTCTTTGTGTGCTATTTGAGAAAAGGTGACAATTCTAATAAGGGAGGGCAGGACATAGATGCATAAAGATTAATGCATCAGTGGCTGATAGTATTCCCTTTTGTGTGCAGAAATTTGTTATTTGGGAAGAAGAACAGTGGGAGAAGAGGACAAGGTGTTCTTAACATTGCCTTGTATCCATATGAACTAATATCCCATTTTTATTTAATTCTAATCAATGTAAAGGTTTCAAGAGAGCAGATTTTTGGTGTTGCTTGGTCTTCAGTAATTTATTATTTCTCTCTTGTCACTCTCAGAAATGTCTTGACTTCTGTGGTTTATCTGTCTAGAATTTTACAAATATTTATCCTGTGCCATTGAATATTCTATAGTTTTACTATCTGACACATATGTTCAATTATATTTCTCTCTTTACATTTGAATTTTTGAATTAATAAATTGAATTAGACCTACTTCCTGTCTCTTAGCAGCCATGAAACAGGCACTCCTTCTACAGAGGCTAAGAAAAGTCTGTCCTGGGACTGTTAGGTTCAGTGCTGGCAGAGTAGAGTCCAGTAGAGTTTTGAAAGAAAGTTTATTAAAGTATCTCCATGCAGACAGGCTGAGACCAGAATGGTGTCAGCCCAGGCTGAGCTCAACAATGCATCAGCCCTGAGTTGGGGAAGTTAGGAAGTTTAAGTAGGGTGACAGGAAGTTTAAGTAGGGTGGTAGGAAGTTTATCAGCAGTTCTATTGTGGGAGAGCAGACCACAGCTATCTCGGTAGCAATAGTCAAGACTGCGGATGTTCAGCTGTTTTCTTGGACTGTAGGCTTCAATCGTTCTCTGTGGTTTTATCTTGTCCACCCAGTTATCAGAACTGAGTTGTGACCACTGTCCTATTATTCAATTTCATTTTTGGAGAGAAAAAGTATTAGGATTAAAGCATATAAATAACATGATAATTCTAAGTCAAGGCTTATATTTATCATTCCCCACTCTTTTTTATAAGTTTGGGTTGTTGATGGGGGAAGGTCTGGCTCCTGTAGCTGTCTCAGGCTGTTAAGGGCCATAGTTGTTGTTGTTGTTATTTGCTGTCGAGTCGGCCCCGACTCATAGCGACCCCTCCTTGGGTTTCTGAGGCAGTATCACTACGGAAGTAGGATTGCCCAACCTTCCTTCCGAGGAGTGGTTGGTGGGTTTGAACCGCCAGCCTTCTGGTTAGCAGTCAAGTGCCTTAGGCACTATGCTACCAGAGCTCCTAAGGGCCATAGAGTTGTCCCTATCCTGTTTTGGCAATGGGAGTATTTTGGTAGGGGAGTGAGTGGTGGAGGTTTGCAGGATGCTTTTGACGTTCAAGTGTGAGAGTGGCATACGGATTCCCCACATAAGATGTGTGAGTGAGTGTCTTTGTATAGAATTTGAGAAAAAAAGGATGTGAAAGTCCAGGATAGGATATTGATGAAGTGTAAAGGTTGGTTGAGAGAGGATAAATTTTTATAAAAGAGAAGCCTCTACTTAGTGGTATTGACTCCAGTAAAAAGTGGTCTTCAGAGTGTGGTTTGAGTCAGAGCAGAGAGGAGAAAGTGGTCCTTTTTCCATGGTTTTTGTTAACATTTTATTTGATCAGAGAGTGTTGTTAGTGACGTTTCATGGAATTTTTTGAAGAGGTTGGGAGGGTGAAGATAATGGTATGTTGACAGTTGTTAGTTAAGTTTCCTACAGGAGTGTCCTGCGGGTGACCTCTTTTAAAGTAGATGGGGTAGGTAAGGGGTTGGGATGAATGGGTGATATTAGTGAAGACTTTAACTGGAAGGGGTTGAGTGGAAAGATTGTCTGGTATTAGTTGAAGAATGTGAGAGTATAGAGTTCAAAGCTGACTTTAGGGAATGACTATTAATAACTGTGGCCAAGGGGTGTTGACTGTGGGTTTACTGAGAACTGTATTGTGTTCCACAGTGACAGGGGGAGTGGGGCAGACATTAAAGGGTTAAAGGCATTTGTACAAAGTTATTAGTTAGATAGATCGGTGTCCTTAGTTACAATTTCAGTTAAATGTTTTTTGGTAAGGAGTGGTGTCTGAAAATAATGGTTGGTATAAGAAGGTACAGTAGAAGTAGAATTGTCATGTTTGGTTGGGCAATCTACTTCCGTAGTAATACTGCCTCAGAAACCCAAGGAGGGTCACTATGAGTCGGGTCTGACTATATGGCACATAACAACAACAACAACATCTGGGAAGGAAAGTAACAATGAGTGGAGTGTGAGAGACAGATAGGCCATATCAAGACTAATGAGAAAATGGGGCTGAAATTTTCTCACAGTTTAGAAGTTTTAGAGGTGTGGTAGAGTGTCCCTGAACTGGCTGAAGGTTATTTACTGGTCTGGAGGATTGAATGTTTCCTCTAAGTGGGAAACTAAGAAGATAATTCTTGGAGTTTTGTAGTTGAGGAGCTGTTAAGTGACAAAGGAGGGTGGAAATAGGGTTAAGGAATTTTGAAACTTGGGTAAGAAGTTTTTGTTAAGAGTTGGAGTAGTGTACCTGGACAGAATAAGAAAAGAGCGTGTGAAAGAATTGTTCAAGAGACAGCAATTAAAAGGAGGTGTTGTTAGTGGTTGTGATACAAATTCATTAACTTTTATAATAGAGATAGAAGAAGGGACAAGTGTTCCAGCAAATTCATGGAGGGCAGAATAAGTGGCCTCAGTCTATTAAAAATGAGATAGATTTACATGCCACTACCATCATTACCTATGGTTTTGTAGTTGAGATGGAAGTCAATGGGGTGTGGTCTGGGCCTGGGCATCCTCAGTCTTTAGCGGCAAAGCCAAGGAGATCAGAAAGCTCCAAACCAGATTCAGAGGAGGTTTTTTTTGAAGAGATGTACTTCTGGCTCAAGGGGCCTGATTATAGTCTGACTTCCAATGTCACTCCTTGCTGAACACTGGGCAAGGCCCTGGTCGGGGTCTTGGGTTTGGGTAGGATTTAGTCCAATGGCTTTCTTTGCTGCATTTGAAGCACGGTCCAGAGGAGGCTCAAGTTTACCTCTCCATGGTCCCAGGGGAGGTTTGAGGGTTTTACTTCTTGGAATCTGTCTCATGGACTCTTGAAAGGTGATGGCTAAGAGTTGAGCCTTTGCCTGATCTCGTCTTTGTTTTTGTAATCTTAATTCCTCATCTCTTCCACCAGAGCTCCCATTATTAAAGACCTTAAAGGTGAGGTTGAGAAAGTGGGTTTTTTGTTTGTTTGTTTGTTTTGTTTTGCTTTGTTTTGTTTTTGAGGGTTTTGGGGGACTGTATCTAATTTTTGGAGTTTGTGTTGTATGTCTGGGACTGACTGAGAGATGAAATGCATGTTAAGGAGTAGTATTCCCTCTTGAGAAGTTGGATTACCATTGATGTATTTCTATAAATGTAAAGTTGGTTAGAAAGAAGGCTGGGTTTTCCTCAGGGCCTTGGGTAATTTCCTTAAGTTTGCCATCATTAACTGCTTTATGTGCTGTCTTTCTCAGGCCGACAATAAGGAAGGTGAACATATGGCCCCAATTTTGCCTGCCTAGGGAATCTATCTGATAGTCCCAATTAGAGTTGACTTGAGGGATGGCTACAGAACCTAAGGTGAGAGTTTAGGAGTGAGCTTGTCTGTGGAGTTTGTCTGCATCAGCCTGAGCTGCCAACCAGAGGTGCTCCTTTTCCTCTGGGGTGAAGGAAGATATTAAAATGATATAAATATTATGTTAGGTGAGATTATAAGATTGTCTGATATATTTAAATTCTTTGGTATAAGCAGTGGGGTTGGTTGAAAAGGAACTAAGATGCTTTTCGATTTGGGACAGGTCAGACATAGAGAAAGGAACATGAATACAGTTCTGGTTACTTTCCAAAGGGGAAGGATGGAAGCAATAGGCTGAGTGGCTCAAGAATGAGTGTGGGGAGGGGAAAAAGAGGCAGAAGGAGCGGTGTCCAGGGGAGGGTGAGAGGGACATAATGGAGGGCTCCACCGGAGGAGGTGGTGGAGAGTGATCAGCCAGATGGAAAGAGGGTTTCAGTTTGGGGGCGGAATCACTGGAGATTGGTTTAGAATGGAGAAGGAAAATTTGGTCTGTACAGTAAGAGTGACAGAGAGAAGAACGATTGCGGAGTATGAAGAAGGCTTAGACATACGGAAGCTCAGATCATTCTCCATTGCATTGACAGAAATTTTCTAAGTTATAGGGGACATTAAAATCAAAAGTGCCATTTTCAGACTATTGAGAATCATTGGCTAATTTGTATTATGGCCAGACAGTATTGCAAAAGAAAATAAGGCACTTAGGGCACAGTTCAGGAGATAGTTTCAGTTCTTTAAGATATTTTAGGAGGCATCCTAATGGGGTGTCTTTTGGTGTCTTGATTGCAAATTACCCATAAGTGTTTTAGGAGTGAGAAGTAACAAAAAGCCTCTAGAATATCAGTCCACGTGGAGGGTGTCCCCTGCACAGAGACTGATATCCGGAATGAGATGGAGGCAGAGGCCCCTGATCAGGTGTCCCCAATCAGTGACAATACCTAGGAGGTCCTGGACCCCTGGAGACCAAAGTCAGAAAGATTTCTAGCCTAATACTAGGACTTCTCCAAGAGGGAAATCAGAAATCTCAGAGAGAGAGGCAAGATGTCACTTACCAGGAATGAGTGGGCAGGTGGTGGATGTGATGTCAGCAATGGAAAGGTGAGACTCCATCTGGATTTCTCTCAGCACCAAAATGTAAGGTTCAGTGCAAAGAGAGAGAAATCAAGACAGTAGAGTTTTGAAAGGAAGTTTATTAAGCATCTGCATGCAGATGGGCTGAGACCTGAATGGTGTCAGCCTGGGCTGAGCTCAACAGTGCATCAGCCCCAAGCTGGGGAAGTTGGGAGTTTTAAGTAGGGTGGCAGGAAGTTTATCAGCAGTTCTGTTGTAGGAGAGCAGACCACGGCTGTCTTGGTAGCAATAGTCAAGACAGCGGATGTTCAACTGTGTTCTTGAATCTGTCACCTTCAGATAGTCTTTGCAGTTCTGTCTGTCTTGTCTACCCAATTCTTAAGACTGAATTGTGACCACTGTCCTGTTACTCAATTTCATTTTTGGAGAGAAAAAATATTAGGATCAAAGCATAAAAATAGCATGGGATTTCTAAATCAAGGCTTATATCTATGCAGTACATTTAGCAAAAGCCACAGCCAAGCTATTTCTTGCAGTCCCCATCTCTCTGTGGTTTATTTTCTGCCCTCCCCTAAATCCCTGTGCCCAATGGTGACTGAGATTCTCTTGTTTCTGTATTACTGTTTTCCTTTTGTGGCATCTTTCCGTTATTATTTCCCAGTACCTTTCCACTAGCTCATTCTTAAATATTCTCAATTAACACATCTTCTTTAAGATGTTAATCTTTGAACTTGAGATGTCATACACTAAAGAATTAATGTTGAGGGAAGAAGGTGAAGATCACAAAATCTGTTCTACAGACATTCAGATACCATGATTGAAGTGTGGGTGTGTGAGGAGGTTGATGATAAGCACTCATGAAATGGTTTGAGGATGTATGACACCAAAAGATCACATTGTATTGGTAGCTACCAATTTACCCTACTTGAAAAACATGTCCTGCTTCCATTTTCTCCTACTTGAAAAACATGTCCTGCTTCCATTTTCTGCATGTTGTTGTTGTTATGTGCCATCAAGTTGGCCCTGACTCATAGTGACCCCTCCTTGGTTTTCCAAGGCAGTATCACTACAGAAGTAGGATTTCCCAACCTTCCTTCCAAAGAGTGTCTGGTGGGTTTGAACTACCAGCCTTCTGGTTAGCAGTCAAGTGCCTTAGGCACTATGCTACCAGAGCTCCTATTTTCTGCATAGTTGCCTCCTTTTTACATACTTCCTCTCTGTTATCCTATGCTTACAAATGTGGGACATCTTACCCAAAAAAATAAGAGAAAATTCATTGAAATAACAGGAATTTAGAACTGAAAAAACCACACAGCCAAGTGATTTATTCATTCCATTTTACAAATGGGGAATCTGAACATCAGAGCAAACATCTTTAGAGTTAAAGAGAGCCCCTGGCAAGCCATGCTCAGTTCACTTCTCATGACTCGTATATTCTCAATGCCACTTGCTGTCTCCTCAAACTTTTTAAAATTTCATATCAGTATTTAATTAAGAAGAAAATTCCAGAAATAATTTACAAAGCTTAGTTTTGTGATAGAATGTGAGCATTGCTCAGGTTTGATGGGAAGCAGATGGAGAAAAGATTTTTTTTTTTTCAAACAGATGTTATACGCTAGTTGGAAAAGTGCAACAAGTCTAGCATACATTGAAAAGTACACACAGAAATCACCATTAAACTGGCGATTTACTTGTTATGATCTTTCAAAAGAGGATAAGAAGTTTGATACAGGAAATGAGTAGAAAACTATTCAGGTAGTTGTTTGGACTATCCATTAATTGTACACAAACAAAAACAATGTAGCACACTGCCTTCGGGTCAGATTCAACTCTTGGGGACCCCTCCTTGGGTTTCCAAGGCGGTATCACTACGGAAGTAGATTGCCCAACCTTCCTTCTGAATTAATTGTACAGTCAAGTGAAAAACAAAACATGTCCAATTTTGATTGAACAACTCAATGAATGCCATTCAGTGATAAAACTAACCCTAGAAGTAATTTAGGAAGTAAATAGATGTCAGGTATTTTTCGTTACTAATTCCTAAAATTTTAAAAATAAAATTCAAAAACCCAAGTAAAAAAAATCCAGATTAAATTAAATCTGATTGAAACAACTTATATCAGATAGAGGAAACACCTATGCAAAATAAACTTCTAAAATAATTCTAAAAATAAAGAGGAGCCATTTAATAACCTATACTTTCAATACTGTTGTTATGTGCCGTCGAGTTGGACCTGACTCATAGCGACCCCTCCTTGGGTTTCCGAGGCAGTATCACTACGGAAGTAGATTGCCCCATCTTTCTTCTGAGGAATGGCTGGTGGGTTTGAACCACCAACCTTCTGGTTAGCAGTCAAATGCCTTAGGCACTATGCTACCAGAGCTATGCGCCATGTACAATAGACTATTTTCCCTATTATTTGTGTACAATAACTCAAGGTAAATTCAGGAAAGAATAAGCACTATGTTCTTATGGTAAGTAGCTGTTCAACAACCAGTCTTTATTATTGTAATTACTACCATTACTCATGACTACTAGTACTCTAATTTATTGATTGCTTATTATGTATCTGGCACTAGATAAAAGACTTTCCATTCATTGTATATTTAATTCTCAAAATAAGCCCATAAAATGTCATTACACCCAGCTGATAACTGCAGAGAATTAGAAATAATGAATTTGTCCAGTCACACATTGGCCACGTTTGCAAGCCAACACTTGCTGCCCTCTATGGGAAGCCAAAGCCTTTGTGCTCAACTACAAGCACTACATGATCTTTGAAGTCAACTTTGAGAAATCTTCACTCCTTTAGGCTTATCAAGACAGTGGTACGTTATTGTGTCTTATTAGGGAAAACATATATCCTTCAACGCAATAATTCACCTGACATCTTTGCCTTCTCCTCATTTCCTGAAGTCTTCAAGAAAGAAGGATGAAACTGAAAGAGTACAGTCATTCCCAGTGCAAACTGAGCGTCACTGGGAATTGGTCTCTGGTCTTGCTTCTAATATTTTACATACCATGTGACAGAGAAAAATAAATAACAAACAGTAATAAACACAAACATAAAATTATTAGCTGAATGTATGAACCTAAATATAAAGAAGACTATGCCTAGGAGGCAATAAATTCCAAGATAATTCATTGATCTGTGGGCATTTGGCAATGGCAGTAAAAATGAGGCATTATTGCTTTGATACAAAATGAGAAGGTAGACATATAGGCTAGAGATGTGGGGAAGAACACTGAAAAAAAAACATTGTTATGTGGAATATTGTAATCAGATTTATACTCACTTAAACTGAATTTAAAATTCAATTATAAGATGTGTGTTTATGCTATGTAATTTCATTTACATCTATTAATCCCTCCTGTGTATTAACTTTACTTTCTGACATATGAATAATTAATTTTGTTTTTCAAATACTACCTTTAACCAACAATTTTATGTATGCTGATTTTGAAAATGCATATTAATTAATTTATTTATTACAGATGTGACATAAAGAGAATTTGCCTTATTAGCTCCCCTTATGAATAAAAATTATATTTTTTCTTACACATTCTGCTTAAAATGTTAGATTATAAAGCTGTAAGTCAGCAGCTTCACACAAGTTAAAGTGTAGATTTTGGATGCTTTCATAAATTTAAAATGATTACCTGTAATTTTTGTAAATTTCTTTCCAGAGGCTATAAATTAATTAGACTTTTCAAGAAAGTGGAAAAACAGTAGTCTGTAGTCTGCCAAGTTTACATCTACCAAGTCACTTCTGAAAAAGGATATTATATGTACTGAAATTTAGAATTGGCATTTTTTCCCAGGGGAAAATATATTTTGACTGCTATTTTCTTCTGTGATATTTATTTCCCTTCTTTGATTTAGTATTGGCTGCAAGATATAGACACAGGTGTCTGTGTGGGTCATAAATCAGCTTAATTAAATATTGATGAGAGATAGTATCAGTGGTTATTTTTATCACTGTGAGTGTTCTATGCCTGGAACTACCCTTGTGTGTGGCTGAAATAGAAGAGGCAATGAATCTATTGACACAAGTCTATTTTTTTTAGTTTTAATCTAAGATTTGCTTTTTTAAAAAAGCCCTCTCTATAGTGTTTTCTCTTGCAGTTTTATTATTTATATAATGTGTCTCTTATTATATCTGATATTAAATATGGACTTAAAATATGATGAAAGAAAATTACTTTTATTCAAATAATAATAGGCTATAAATGGAATTTTGTTGATGCTGCTCTGAAAATTGATTTATCACGTTTAAATGATCTTAAACCATATTTCATGCTGCTGCATGTGATATCAGATGAAAATTTTACAAATGAATAGAAAATTATTTTATATCTATAACTATGATTTATTGCCAAATGTACATTTATATTGTGCTTGTAGAAAAGCCACAGTAAAGACCAATTCATAAAATTTATAAAGATTTATAACACTTACTTAAAAAGCATGAGAGTTGCTTTCTATTCATTAATTTTTATGTTTAGAATGGTCACTGGAATTACTTATTGATTTTTATGAAAACAGTTATGGAAGAGAGGACTAGGGCAACAGAATTTAGCCAAAAGTGCTTATTTTAATCTATGATAATTCTATATTTGTTCTCTGAAAGAGTTCTCTTATCATTACATATTTTTGTCAATTAGGGAACAGATCATGAAATGTCACAAGATGAAAACTTGTGAGAATACTTGGTCAAATATATGGTTTTTCCTCTTCAGTCTAGGATTCAGCTTGTATGCCTAAGTGTGTGATGGACATTTTTAAATGGGTTAAGGATTTGACTTTCACTAGATTCTCAAACAGAGCTACACAATTAAACTACAATTATAAATGTAAGCATTATTTAGAATATTAGAAAAAATGGGGGTTAAAGGTAGAATTTGCAGACATGATTAAAAAATAAGAAAAAGATATATACTACCTGGTGCAACCAGGAGCCCTGGTGCTGCAGTGGTTAAAGCTCTTGGTTGCTAACCAAAAGGCTGACAATTTAAACCCACCAGCCGCTCCACAGGACAAAGATGTGACAATCTGTTCACATAAAGATTTACAACCTTTGAAATCCTATGGGGCAGTACTACTTTGTCCTGTAGACCCACTATGAGTCAGAATTGACTGGATACCAGTGGGTTTGGTTTGGATTTGGTCAGAAATTTTTTTAAAAGAATTAGAAAAGACAACTCCTAGAGTGAATTTTCATCAGATAATTAAAGGACATTTTATAAGTGAAATTCTGAGGACATAAAGTGATGATTATTTTTCATATTATACACAGAAAACAATATTCATTGCAAATAGCTAATGATTTACAAGAAATTACCATGTTCATAGTTATATATTAAATATCAGTGTATTGCAAAAGTAATCTGTCAATTGTCTGTCAGTTTACTGAACTGTGATGGCTAGTGTGTTGCTATGAGGCTGGAAGCTATGCTAGTGGTATTTCAAATACTGACAGGACCACCATGGTGGACAAGTTTCAGCAGAGATTCCAACCTAAGACAGACTAGGAAGGAGTCCCTGATGATCTACTTTGGAAAAAGCTTGGCCAGAGAAAACCTTCAGGATAGCAGTGAAACTTTGTTATAATGCCAGAAGATGAATCCTTCCAATTGGAAGACACTCAAAATACGACTAGGGAAGAGCTATCTCCTCAAAGTAGAATCAACCTTAATGACATGGATGAAGTAAAGCTTCATCCATGCTGAGGTGGTCTAAATGAAAGAAAAAAAAAAAAGCAGTTACAAACATCCATTAATAATCAGAACATGGACTGAACTAAGTATGAATCTAGGAAAATTGGCAACTGTAAAAAACTGGATGGAATGGAGCACATAAAGATTGATATCCTAGTGCTGGACTGGTATTGACCATTTTGAATAAGAAAATCATATGGTTTCCTATATGGGGAATAACAAACTGAAGAGGAATGGTTGTCAGTGATAGAATAATATGTAGTGCCTACAAGGAAGAAGAGTTAATACAACTATTATTCAGATATACACACCATCTACTAATGACAAAGAGGAAGAAATTGAAGATTTTTACCAACTTCTTCGGTGTGAAATTAATCAAACATGCAATCAAGATTCATTGGGAATTAATGGTGATTTGAATGTGAAAGTAAACAAAAAAGAAGGATCAGTATTTGGAAAATATGTCGTTGCTGATAGAAACAATGCAGGAGATCACATGACAGAATTTTGCAAAACCAATGACTTATTCATTGAAAATTCCTTTTTATAATAACATAAATGGGGACTATATCCATGGTCCTTACCAGATAGAATACATAAGAATCAAATTGACTATATCTGCGGAAAGAGGTAGTGATGAAGCTCAATATCATCCAAGAATAAGGCCAGAGACTGACTGCCAAACATGCCATCAATTGCTGATATTGAAATTCAAGTTGAAGCTGAAGAAAATTAAAACAAATCCCGGAGAGCCAAAGTATGACCTTCAGTATATTTCACCTGAATTTAGAGAATAGCTCAAGAATATATGTGACACATAGAACACTAATCATCAAAGACCAGACAAGTTGTGGGGTCACATCAAAGACATCATACATGAAGAAAGCAAAAGGTCATGAAAAAGACAGGAAAGAAGACAAAAACAAATGTCAGAAGTGACTCTGAAAGTTGCTCTTGAATGTAGAGTAGCAGAAGTGAATGGAAGAAATGATGAAGTAAAAGAGCTGAACAGAAGGTTTCAAAGGGCATCTCAAAGTATTATAACAAAATGTACAAAGACTTGGAGTTGGAAAACCAAAAGGGAAGAATATGATTCTCAATCTGAAAGAAATGAAGAAACAAAGCCTTGAGTTGCAATATTGAAGGATTATAGGGCAAAATATTGAATGATGCAAGAAGCATCAAAAGAAAATGGAAGTAATACACATAAAGTACCGAACCATAATGAATTGATAGATGTTCATTCATTTTAGGAGGTAGCATATGATGAAGAACCAATTGCACATGAAGGAAGAAGTCCAAGCTGCACTGAAGGCATTGGTGAAAAACAGTGCTCTAGGAATTGATGGCATAGCAACTCAGATGTTTCAAAAAATGGATGCAATGCTGGAAGGGCTCACTTACCTATTTCAAGAGATTTAAAGACAGCTACCTGTCCAACCAACTGGAAGGGATCCGTATCCATGCCCATTTCAGAGAAAGATGATCCAACAGAATGTGGGCATTATCAAACAATATCATTAACATCATACACAAGTAAAATTTTGCCAAAAATGATTTTAAAATGGTTGCAGCAGTACTTTGGCAGAGAACTGTTAGAAATTCAAGCCTGCTTCAGAAGAGAACAGGAATGAGAGGAAAGAGAGATATCATTGCTGATGTCAGATGCATCTTGGCTGAAAGCAGAAAATATCAGAAAGATATTTACCTGTTTTAGTGCCTATGCAAAGACATTAAAGTGTGTCTCATAGCAAATTATGAATAATACTTCAAAGAATGGGAATTCCAGAACACTTAATTGTGCTCATGCAGAACCTGTACATAGACCAAGAGGCAGTTAGTCACCATACTCATTCAATGTATGCTGAGCAATTAATCCAAGAAGATGCACTATATGAAGAAGAATGTGGCATCAGGTTTGGAGAAGACTCATTAACAACCTACAATATGTTTGCTTGCTGAAAGGGAAGAGGACTTGAAGTACATACTGTTGAAGATCAAAGGGTACAGCCTTCAGTATAAGTTATAACTCAACATAAAACATAAATCCTCACAACTGGACTAATAAGTAATATCATGATACAAAGATAAAATATAGAAATTGTCAAGGATCTCAATTTCTTGGGTCCACAACCAGTGTCCATGGAAGCAGTGAAGAAATCAGATGACATAGTGCATTGGAGAAATCTGCTGGAAAAGGCTCCTTCTAAGTGTTAAAAAGTAAAGATCTCACTTTCAGGACCAAGGTCTTCCTGACCCAAGGCATATGCATCTCACATGCATGCAAAAGCTGGGCAAAGAACAAGGAATACCGAAGAAGAATTGATGAATTTTAATTACGGTGTTGGTGAAGAATATTGAAAATATCATGGACTGCCAAAAGAATGAACAAATTTGTCTTGAAGATGGAACCTCATTAGAAGATGGGATGGCAAGACTTCATCTAGATACTTTGGACACATTTTCTGGAGGGACTAGTTCTGGAAAAGGACAGCCTGTTTAGAAAAGTAGAGGATCAATCAAAAAGGGGAAGACCCTTGAGAGATGGATTTCCACAGTGGCTGCAAAAATGGGCTCAAGCATAGAGAAGATTGTGAGGAAGGCACAGGAGTAGGCGTCATTCATTCTGGTGGAAATATGGTCTCTGTGAACCTACTTGATGGCATCTAACAACTACTACAACAACAGTAAGAGTAACATATCAAATTACTTACAAAGTAAATGTAGAAAAGAAGTATATTCTGCCATATATCATCCCCTCCTTTCCTTGCTCTTTTCCTTTCCACCTCTTACCTTTTTCTTTATCAGTTACATAGTATTTATAAAATGCTTTTAACTGTTGTCCTATTGTTAGACATTTAAATGTTTTTCAATTTTTAACTATGATCAGTAATGCTGAGTTGAATACATACACACATGTACATATTCGGTGCACATGGATGAGCATTTCTTTAGACTGTCTTCCTAGGGACAGAATTTCTGGGTTAAAGCGTATGCAGACATTTATATACTGGATGACTAGTGTCTTATTCAGTTTTTTTGTTTTGTTTTGTTTTCTTTAACATTATAGGAATTAGTAGCCCTGTCCATTTTGTGTGAGAGTGAAGTTTTAAAAATCTAGGGATCTTTGTTCAAGATAATTAAATATTGATATAAAATATAGCGTAGCATGGACGACTTCTGTTCTCTTCTGAACACTCAGCAGGTCACTTTCTTCTTGAATTGTTCACACTGTTCTTCATGGAATGCCTCCCTCTTACCCAAGGCCTTTCAACACAGAACTTATATTTCAGATCCTGCATTGATCATGTTTCCCCCACTACACCAGTAGACGTTTGTCTGCTGTTTGAACTGACGACAAAGTTTTTGTGTGGAAGTTAATATTTCATTCTGTTTATTTCCCATTGCTTTTTGAGTGTATGTGTGTGTTTTATACTTGTCGTCCCATTTAGCTCGTTATATACTAAACCAAAAAACCGAACCAGTTGTCAATAAGTTGATTCTGACTCATAACGATCCTAAGTGTTGCAGGATAGAACTGTACACCATAGGTTTTCTAAAGTAAATGGTCAGACCTTTCTTTTGAGGCATCTCTCAGTATATTTGAAGTGCTGAAATTTTGGTTAGTATTCATGCACTTCACCCACCACACAGGTTCTCCCATTAGAGGCTTGTAGCTGTTGTTACGTGCTGTCAAGTCAGCTCTGACTCACAGCAACCCCACGTACAACAGAATTAAACACTGTCCAGTCCTGTACCTTCCTCACAGTCTTTGGTATAATTGAACCCATGGTTGTAGCCACTGTGTCCAGCCATCTTTTTGAGAGTCTTCCCATTTTCTGCTGACCCTCCGCTTTACCAAGCATAATTCCTTCTGGTCTATTGTAACAGCAGACCAAGTGGGTAAGACAAAATCTGGCCGTTCTCACTTCCAAGGAGCATTCTGGCTGTACTACTTCTGGGACAGATTTGTTCATTCTTCTGGCATTCCATGGTATTTTCAGTATTCTTCACCAACACCACAATTCAAAGGCATCAATTCTTCTTTGGCCTTCCTTATTTTTTGTCCAGCCTTCACATGCACATAAGGAGATTAAAAATACCATGACTTGGGTTAGGTGCACCTTAGTCTTCAAAGTGACATCTTTGCTTAACACTTTTAGAGGTCTTTGCAGCAGCATATTTGTCCAGTGCAATACTTTTTACTTTTTAATTGTGTTTTGGGTGCAAATTTACAGAGTAGAATTTGTTTTACATTCAACAGTTTGTGTACATTTGGTTTCACTCCCCAATTACCATCCCCAACCATAACCCACTCTCCTCCTCTCCCTTCCTTGTGACCCCCTCATCCCTGTGCCCTTCTTAGGTATGCACTCCTGTCTGTCCAGCTTTCCCTTCATGGGAATGCTGCCACTCTAGTACCCTTTGGCCATTTGCTCCAAGGGGTGTAACTCCATAGAGTAGGTGGGCACATCACCCGGGATTGGGTGTTCTGCATGTAAGTCTTTCTACTGTTAGGCTGAGAGCCAGTCCTTGGGAGTGAGTCTTATCCCAGGCCTCAAGACTATCCCAGGGCCATAGTCTTGGGGATCCCACCAGACTCCATCCAACCAGTAATTCTGGTCATTTTGTGTTTTTTAATTTTGTTCCACATTTTTCCTCCCAGTCTATGCAGGATCTCCAGTTTTGGCCCTTTCCTGAGTGGTTGGCATTGGTAGCCAGGCATCATTTGGTTCTTCTGGTCTCAAGGTCCATCATTTCCTAGGGCTGATTGTTTCCAAATACACTTTTTTTATTTTTTACCACTCTTCTTCACTTCAGACAGAGGAGAATATTAGTTACATCTTAGATGGCCACTTGAAAGCTTTTAAGACCCAGTCTCTACTCACCAAAGTAGGTTGTGGAACAAGATTGTTATGTATTATGTTGTGCCAATTAAGCCTGGTGTCCCCTGATACTATGGTCCTGAGTTGGCAGACCTGGTGGTTCTCTCTCCCAAGGTGTTTGGCTGTCTCTGAGGGATTACTCCAAGTCTGTCTTCTGTTGCTTCTGTAATGATTGTGGTTATTTTGTATCACTAGTGTCTGTACAAGATTTTCCTCAGCTAAATCTATCATTGGTCTAGGGTATATTCCTGGTCACCAGCAGTCATCCAATCTTCTCAGTTGTCTATGTTTTTATCTGTAG
Source organism: Orycteropus afer afer (assembly GCF_000298275.1). Lineage (NCBI taxonomy): Eukaryota > Metazoa > Chordata > Mammalia > Tubulidentata > Orycteropodidae > Orycteropus > Orycteropus afer. The sequence goes on along the minus strand of NW_006922004.1, from coordinate 164,406 downwards.
CCTAGTATTTGTTGTTAGTGATAATGAAGTATTGTGCATATACTGGCATTAGCCTCTGTCGTCTATATCTTATGTGCACAATTCAGTGTCCTCCCTTTCCCCAATGTTATCATGTTGGTCACTGAAGTCTCATTTCTTGACTACTGCTTCCATGGGTATTGTTTGTGGAACGAGATAATATGAAATCTCTGACAACTTCGATCTTTTCACTATTTATAATGATGTTGCTTATTGGTCCAGTTGTGAGGATTTTTGTTTTCTTTATGTTGAGGTGCAATCCATGCTGAAGATTGTAGTCTTTGATCTTCATCAGTAAGTGTTTCAAGTCATCTTCCCTTTCAGCAACCAAGATTTTGTCATCTGAATATTGCAGGTTGTCAATGAGTCTTCCTCCAATTCTGATGCTATGTTCTTATTCATATAGTCCGGGCTCTTGGATCATTTGCTCACCATACAGATTGAATAAGTATGATGAAAGGATACAACACTGACACACACCCTTCCTGATTTTAAACTCTTTTCTATCCCCTTGTTCTGTTCAAATGACAGGCTCTTTGTCTATGTATATAGGTTCGTTGTGAGCATAATTAAATGTTCTGGAATTCCATTCTTCACAATGTTATCCATAATTTGTCATGATACACAGAGTGAAATTTCTTTACACAGTCAATAAAACAGAGTTAAACATCTTTCTGGTATTATTTGCTTTCAGCCAAGATCCATCTGACATCAGCAATGATATGCTTCATTCCATATCCTCTTCTGAATCCAGCTTACACTTCTGGAAGTTCCCTGTCAATATGCTGCTACAACTGTTTTTGAATTATCTTCAGCAAAATTTCATTTATGTGTGGTCTTAATGATACTGTTCCATAATGTCCACATTCTCTTGGATGACCTTTATTTGGAATGGATACAAATATCAATCTCTCCCAGTCAGTTGGCCAGGAAGCTGTCTTTCAAATTTATTGGCATAAACGAGTAAGTACCTCCAGCACAGCATCCATTTGCCAAAATATTACAGTGGGTTGTCTGTCAATTCCTTGAGCCTCATTTTCTTCTAGTTCCATCAATTCATGAAGTTTTGTTTTTCACCACTTGCATAAATTCCTGGAGGCTTATTTTTTTGCAATTCCTTGAGTGCAGCTTGGACTTCTTCCTTCAACACTATTTGTTTTAGATCATATGCTACCTGCTGAAACAGTTGAATATCTACCAATTCTTTTTGGTACAGAGACTGTGTGTTCCTTCCATCTTCTTTTGATGCTTCCTGCATCATTCAATGTTTTGCCCATAGAATCCTTTAATATTTCAACTTAAGTCTTGAATTTTTTCTTTGTCTCTTTCAGCTTGAGAAATGACAAGTATGTTCTTCCTTTTTTGTTTTCCAACTCTAGGTCTTTGCACCTTTCATCAATAATACTTTACTTTGTCTTCTCAAGCTGCTCTTTGAAATCTTCTATTCAGCTCTTTTATTTCATCATTTCTTCCATTCACTTAAGCTCCTCTCCATGCAAAAGCAAGTTTCAGAGTCTCTTCTGACATCCGTTTCAGTTTTTTCTTCCTTTCCTTTTTAATGATCACTTGCTTTCTATATGTATGATGTTCTTGATGTCATCCCACAACATGTCTGGTGTTTGGTCACTGGTGTTCACTGCATTAAGTCTGTTCTTTAGATGGTCTCTAAATTCAGGAGGGACATCATCAAGGCTGTATTTTGACTCTCATGGACTTGTTTTAACTTTTTGTCAGCTTCAACTTAAACTTGCATATAAGCAATTGACTGTCTGTTCCACAATCACCTCCTGGCCTTATTTTGACTGAAAATATTGAACTTCTCCATTGCCTCTTTCCACAGATGTAGTCTATCTGATTCCTGTATATTACATCTGGCAAGGTCCATGTGAATAGCTGCTGCTTATGTTGTTGAAAAGAAGTTATTTGCAATGAATAAGTCTTTGGATTTACAAAACTCTATCATGTGATTTCCAGCAACATTTTTATCACCGAGGCCATATTTTCCAACTATCGATGATTTTTCTTTGTTTTCAACTTTCTCATTCCAATCACCAGGAATAAACAATACATGTTGATTGCATGTTTGGTCAATTTCAGACTGTAGAAGTTTGTAAAAAAATCTTCAGTTTCTTCACCTTTGGGATTAGTAGTTGGTGTGTAAACTTGGACAATAGTAGTATCAATTGATCTTGCTTGTAGGCACATGGATATTATCCTATCACTGACAGCACTATACTTCGGGATAGATCTTGAAACATTCTTTTTGATGATGTATGTGACAACATTCCTCTTCAATTTGTCATCCCTGACATTGTGGGCCATATGATTGTCTGATTCAAAATGGCCAATAACTGTCCATTTCAGCTCACTGATGCCAAAGATATCAATCTTTATGTATTCCATTTCATTTCTGACAACTTCTAATTTTCCTGGATTCATACTTCAAACATTTCATGTTCTGGTTATTAACGAATGTTTGCAACTGTTTCTTCCCATTTTGAGTCACGGCCCATCAGCAAATGGAGGCCTTGAAAATTTTACTCCATCCACTTTATTTATTAAGGTCGACTCTATTTTAAGGACGCAGCTCTTCCTCAGTCATATTTTGAGATTTTGAGTGCCTTCCCTAGGTGCCTCACATAGGAACAAAGTTTTCTATACTTCTGATGTATTTTCTAACTCTGAGTTCAACATGAGAACTAGTTTATCAAGTTTAGGAGAATTTTACATTAGATGTATTTGCTTTTTAGATGGAAATTTCATGACTGAAAATTTAAAGAAAATCTAAATACAACCCTAGCATTTAAATTTATTATTCATTTGAAGTTAAGTGTATTCTACTTTAAGCCAGATAGATACTCAAGTGAAGCAAAAGTGAATAGATTATCATAGCTGTAGTGTATGACAATCAAAGAAACTTTCACTGTAATGGCAGTTAATGCAACAGAATACCCTTGACACTCTATGAAACTAATTCAATTTCACCACCTAATCAGGTGGAGCACACTTAACTTGACACAGGTCTGGAAGTCAACTTTTTCTTAGGGTCTCTTTTGCCCCTCATGGATCGGTTCTGAAGTCAAGCAACCTTCTGCTTTCCTGTGCTATAGGGTAGAGTCCTTTCCATCTCAATTTCAAATGCAAGGCAGACTTTTACACTCTCAACTATGCAGAGACAACTCAGCACTACCTCCTGCTCAGCATTAGGGAGCAACCCAGCTCCTCTCCCTGTCAATGTCAGAATCCCAGACCCCAGCCCTTTAGGCTTCTATTGATTTCAGTTCCATCTGGGAGCAATCTTCTCTTCACCTACTGGTCTCAGATCTGATTATGTGTTCTCTTAAACTTTATGACAGCTAGATATTTGGCTGACTTAGTTTGAGTTCATTCATATGTTTAAAACATTATTCTGTTAATTTTTCTAATTTCTTGGTAAGGTATGGGGTGGGGAGGGTGGAGGAAGGAAGTTTCTAAGCAAGCATAGTCCAGAAAATTGCCCAAGATCTTATTTTTAAAATATTTTTGGAAGTTCTATATAATATTCCTTTCTTTGAAATGACGGCAAACCTATGATTTACAACTTAAAATATATAGTATACATTCTCAACATTAATTCTTGAAATTAGCAAGTATGGTGAAAGAATACAACCATGATACACATCTTTCCTGATTTTTTACTACTCAGTACTCCCTTGTTCTGTTTGAACAGCCTCTTGGTCTATGTATAGGTTCTGCACATGCACAATTAGGTGTTGTAGAATTCTCATTCTTCACAATTGTGTTAGGCTGGGTTCTCTAGAGAAACAAAAAAACAGTAAAGTTTATATAGAGAGAGAAATTTATCTTGGGAAAATGGCTTGCACACTTATAGAAGCTGGCAAGTCCAAAGTTCCTGGATCAAATGTCAAGCTGGAGGCTTTTCCCAACTCTTGCAACTGCAGGGGCTGAGGAGCTCAAGGCTGGCAGGCAGTGCACTGGCTGTTGACTCCACGAATGACGAATCCAAGATCTCCAGGCCGAATGGTGGACTGTTCACTCACAGACAGTTGTAGGCAGTGCAACAGAATCCCGATCCACAGAAGAATGTCTCTCTTCCCAAGATGTCCAAGGATATACTGGAAGCAGGCCACACCCCTAGGGAAACTCCCTTTCACCAGATTGCCTGCTCAAAACATAATCATCTGATCACATCATGGGAATAACCACATCACAATAGCTTAAACCATACAGAATTGTTATCCAGCCAAGTTGACACACAGCTGCAACTATCACAACAATATTACTCATAATTTGTTATGATCCACACAGTCTAATGCTTTCACATAGTCAATAAAACACAGGTAAATATATTTCTCATATTCTGTGCTTTATCTTATGCAATTGTTTTTTCTCGCATGTTTAGTAGAAAATAGTATTTCTTTGTGCATAGAGATATATCATTTTCTTTAAAAACTGGTGATGACCACAGACATTAACAACAAACTGAAGTTGAACTGAAAGAGACTTTCCAAGAAAGAGTACTTGAGACCAAACAATATATGTAATGAATGTCACCTCATCGTCATATCAGCCCCAGGAGGTACCTTATTAAGTCCATTTTGATGATCCAAAATGCAGAGAAAGGAATTAGTTATTGGAGGTGCAAGAGCAGGATTGTTATTTTCATAGTGCTTTCACAATAGGGCTGTTTTTGTTGTTGTTATGTGCCATTGAGTCGGACCTGACTCATAGCGACCCCTCCTTGGGTTTCTGAGGCTGTATCACTACGGAAGTAGATTGCCCAACCTTCCTTCTGAGGAGTGGCTGGTGGGTGTGAACCACCAGCCTTCTGGTTAGCAGTCAAGTGCCTACAGATAGAAAAGGACTCACTCGGTGTCAGAACACAGTTGCCATCTAGTAAGGCATATGATCTTGGACAAGCTACTTAATGTCTCTGTGACTGTAAAACAAGAATAAAAGCATTTAATATCTCAGAGAGTAGTAGAAAATCATATTATTCTCATCCTCATGCCTCATATGAAGTTAATAATAAAATTTAACTATAGTTATAGTGATCATTTTTATTATGATTCTTAACTGAATGAATGAATTTTAAAGCAAAAAAAAATCCACAGTTGGCTAGAATCTTTTGCAATCCTTCTACTCATCACTTCATTGTCTCCCTTGCACTGAGGAGGCTCAGAGACCACCAGTGTATCTCTAATTCTGTATGCTAGTCAGAATCCAAAGCATCAACCTCCTTAGCTGTGTCAAAGCTCCTTAAAACTCTAAACATAAAATTTGAAGACAAAGGTTATGGTACATGCAATTCTTCTATTTCTCACAAATGTACAGGCTGTATTCCTTAAATCTGTTATTCATTTTTAAGTAAGGCATTTGTGAAGAATAAGGGGTAGGCTAGATTTGGAATCCAGTGCATCTTGACTATATTTAACCAAGGGGGTATTCTTTAATATGGAAGAGCCTCAATGGTTAAAGAAATTACTCAGAAATAGCATCAAAATGCTAATTGATATCCCCAATCCCTTCTTTTAGCCAGAAAATATTAGTGAAAATCTGAGAGAAGGAAGAGCACTGCCCTAAGATGACCATATAAAAAGTCCAATCTAGCCCACAAGAGGACAAGAGGGAATATGGGGAAGAACTGAGACTTCCACCTGACAGCCAGCCCCAACTGTTAGACACATGAGTGAAGCCACTGCAGAACGAACAATCCCAGATGTCTGTCTGCAGCCATATGAGTGTTACGAGGAGAGATCAGTAGAATTACTCATCTAACTCTAGTCCACATTTCTATCCACAAAATCATGAGTCAATGAATGGTTACTATTTTAAACAAATAAGTTTGGGGATGGTTTTTCAGATAGCATTATATAATTGAAAACCCCTCATTTAACCAAAAAGGAAAGTGAGGGTCATGATATTGAACAAAATACCTCTGCCCACAGAGTAAATGGCAAGCCAGGGATTTGAGTTCAAGTCAACTCAACTGAAACACTCATACTCTAAATCCCTATTATTTATTCTATATTGAAAAAACAAAAACAAAGAAAACTAACTACATTCCATAATCAGAGCTTTTCTGAAGACAGAAATCATCTGGGAGATGTATTTCACATGCAACAATGCTGCACATATTAAGACTTTTGAAATGAGGAACACCCTGGAAGCCCTGAGATGTACAGTGACCATCTAGAAAGCACTGTTTCAAGCATAAATTAGAGGTAGTGTTTTGTAGTCCTTTCATTCATTCAAACCTGATTGGTGCAAACACTTAATGCTCTCAGCTGCTAACTGAAAGGTTGGAAGATCAAGTTCACCAAAGTCTCCTTGAAAGAGAGACTGGTGATCTCCTTTCATAAATTCAGCAATTGGAAACCCTTGAGCACAGTTCTACTCTGACACACATGGACCCACCATGAATCATAATAGACTCAATGGCAATTGTTGATTTAACTATATGTTAGCACAGGAAGACACTAAATCCAATCAAACCAACTGCCATTGGGTTGATCCTGACTTATAGCAACTTTATAGGATAAAGTATAACACCCCATAGGGTTCCGAGGCTGTAAATCTTTACGGAAGCAGACTGTGTCATCTTTCTCCCATAGAATAGCTGGTGGGTTCGAACCACCAGCCTTTTGGTTAACAGCCAAGTGCTTTAGCCTCTGTGCCATGAGAGCTCCTTTGAAAAGCACTAGGCAAATGCTAATATAGAACCAGAGGTAGATGGCATTATATTTTTTAATTTATTAAAAATGTGTTCTTATTGTATAGCCATCATCACTATCCATTTTCATATTTTTCATCACCATTAACATAAAATCAGTGCCCCTTAAATGTAATTAATCTTGTTGAATTTTACATGTAAAAAAATGTTGAAATGGCAAATGTTTGTTATATATATTTTACCAGGATTTAAAAAAAATTGTATTTAAAAAACAATAGATAAATTAAAATGAAATTTATAACATATTTAAATAAACTATTGGAAGTATTTTTGCTCCCCCATAAAAACTTTTTTTGTCTTGGTTATAAATTGATTTCCTTATTAAGAGCTGACTTGATGACTAAGTTCAGCCTTGGAGCTCAGTTGCATGTTTAATTTTTTTGACTAGTCTGAAACATAATGCGAGATTCCAAGAAAAAAATTGTCAAACAAGATTTGCCATTGAGTTTTTTAAAAGGAAAAACAAAAATAAAATCTAAATTATTGGAATTAATAAGAAGAAAAGATAATTTTGATATCAATGAAGTGTATAAAATGTGCGTGTGCGTGTGTATGTGTTTTTTCTCTTTGATCAAACTCCCAAGGCTCAAGTAAGTTTCTAAAACTAAACTGTTTTCTTCTCTTAAATCAGTTTAGAAGGAATGTCTTTTACTCAATTTTGTTGTTGATGGTGAACTGATTTTTATAAAGTTCTGTAAAATCAGGCCAGAAGGCATAGGAAATTAAGTCAAAATAATGAATGACACATCTTACATATTCTCACCATCTTGTGTCCTGGCCATGGTACATTTTAACCTACGGGGAGACACCTGGAAGGGTTAATTAGCTTGCAGCTGTCTGTAATTAGTCTGCAAAGGCTAAAGAGAAAAATCACTTTTAAGAAATCAGCTAGTGCTAGCCTGGATGATAAACAAAAGAAAGGAGCAGCTGGTGGGGAAAAGCACATTTCGCTGAGACCTTTACAGAAAGGTTGAGAGGGCCCTGGGCCAATGAAAGTGGAACCTCAGAGGAGAATCTGGATGGCGGACAGTGCAATAATAAAGTGGCAGCAGCTGGCTGTTTGTGTAAGAAACAGAATTCAAGAGGACTCAGGAATTGTACAGTGATCAATAACCACTTTAGTCAGGAATGAGAAGTGAACATTTATAAGTGTCTACCCTATGTCCAGCACTACAAGAAGTACATTCTCCTAGGTTAGCTAATTTAATATTCAAGGCAACCCTTTAATGTGTTTGCTCCAACAGGTAAGAAAATGGAGACTGAAAGTTGTTAAATGTCTCCTTCACTATTATCTATTTTTAATCCCTAAAGCAAACAAATAAACAAAAAACAGACAAGTTTCTGTCAATTCAGACTCATGGTGACCCTACGTATGTTTGAGTCAAAATGTGTTCCATAAAGTATTCAATGGATTTTTTTTTTTTTTTAAGTAGATTGCCAGTCATTTCTGGGTTTAATTAAACCTCCGTATTTTTGTTTTCTGCCAAGCATGTAACCATTTTCTCAGATCACAATTAAAGCCTTTCTCTGTCTGATACAATCTTTATTATCTAGTGCTGCTACAGAAATACTACAATGGATGATGTTAACAAATAGAAATTTATTGTCTACACTCTCACAGTTTAGGAGGCCAGAAGTCCACATTCAGAGTGCCAGCTCTAGGGGAAAGCTTTCTGCCTCTGTCAACTCAGGGAGAAAGTCTTTGTTTCCTTTCATTTTCTGTAGGCCCAGCATCCCTTAGAGTTCTCCGTGTGTCTTGACATCCATCTTCCACTGGTTCTAGGAGGTTCTCAGCACAGGAACCCCAGGTCCAAGACATGCTCTACTTCCAGCTCTCCTTTCTTGGTAGTAATCAAGTCCCTGCTTTTCTGCTCACTTCTCTCTCCTTTTATCTCTCATAAGATAAAAGATGATGCAGGCCATACCACATAGAAACTCCTCTTACATGGGATCAGAGCTATGACTTGCGTAAGGGTGATACATCCCATCCTAATCCCCTTACAAGTGATTGGCTGATAAGATCACATCACATCATGGGGAATGATCACATCATTATTTGACTGCCAAATTATATCATTACATAACTGAAAATTGTGGCCCAGACAAATTCACACATGTTTTGGGGAGACTCAATGCAATCCAAGACCGAAGACAAGGACAATCTTTTGCCTATTACAATGTCTTTCCTATTTGGAAGCACATAGCCAAGGCATCGTTTTACAAAAAAGGTCGTAATATAACTTTTAGAAAGAAAAGTTATTTTTACCTTCCATAATGTATGCTCAATAATGAGGAATTAAGTGTGGCTAAGGTAAACTCCTTTGGTCATCTCTGTTTATATATTTGTTTGAAATATTTCATAAAATCAATCTGTTACATTTTTATCTGTAGTCCTTACCTCTTCTTGTGGAAATGCATGCCTTTTTATAGCATTATAAATTGATCTATCTATAAAGCTTTGAGCTACTATGAAGTTATGGACAGTAAGTCCAGGAATCGTCTTGTTCAGAAATTTTCATCCTTTGAGGAAAGGGATAGCATGCACATAATGATTGTTTAAAAATAAAATAAATTTTAAAAGTGCCACTGAAGGACATGATTTCTTTACTAAATAACCTGATAAATGTTTTAATATCTGAAGTTATCAAATTTTAGTTGTTCTGTTTTCTTTCTGGGAAGGAAAGTCCACTAAAATGTTGTTGTTGTTGTGTGCCATTGAGTCGGACCTGACTCATAGCGACCCCTCCTTGGGTTGCCGAGGCAATATCACTACGGAAGTAGATTGCCCAACCTTCCTTCCGAGGAGTGGCTGATGGGTTTGAACTGCCAGCCTTCTGGTTAGCAGTAAAATGCCTTAGGCACTATTCTACCAGAGCTCCTACTAAAATGTTAATCATTGAAATTTTTTTTATTTACTTAATCATAGTTGAATACTTGTTGTACGATAGGATGAGTTCTATATTTATCATTTAGTCTTCTAAAGTCTGTAGAGATGTGCTATGAGCACTCAAATTACTTGCATTGGTGGTGACCAAAACTTACAGAACTATAAAGTATGTATGCCATTTTATTCTAAATAATAAAATTATTACTCTCTGGTTGCATATTTAAATAGAATTATATTGATAATACATGTTTTCCAAATCTAATATGAAATTAGTAACAAGTTAAATGTCACTTACCATGGTTTGCTGGGAGATGGCGCATTTTGATGAACTCAAGTTTATATACCATGTATTAAGTGCACAAACAGATCTCTCTATGTTTCAGCAGACTGTTTCAGTAACTCATTCAGCAGTCTATAACAAAATGGCAGAACACAAAGTTTGGGATTTGGGGAATGTCATATTTAACCAAAAACAAGTCTTCAACACTATATATATAGACCATCTACAATGTCAGCATCCTAGGAAAGAGATAATGTGAGAATATACAGAGAGAGTATTTGATATTACTACATGGGATTGTTCCCTCATATAACTCCTCTAAGCTCATTGACAATCATGAGACTTGTTTGTTCCACCTGATAGATTCTATTATAAAATCTGTTTTTATAGACTTGACAGCACAACTTTTTAATAAAATATGCATTCTAATAATGATTGAGCAGACTATTTTGAGCTTGTAGATAAAGAATAAAATTTATGTGTGAGATCTTCTATTCTGCTCTTTGGATGAAATTAACTTTAATTTTTTAAATTGTAGTCAAAATATATATACCAAAGTATATATATGCCAATTCAATATTTTTTCCATGTTCAATTCAGTAATATTATTACATTCATCATGTGGTACAATAATTATGGGTTATGATTTTAGGGTCTTTTTTTTTTTTAATTGTGATTTGGGTGAAGATTTACAGAGCAAATTCACTTTCTACAGCAGTTCACATATCCTTTGTCTCATGACATTGACCACAGTTTACCACAATGCAACAGCTCCTCTCCCACTTCCTCCCCATAGTTACCTCTTCCCTGTGTCCATCCCTCCATGCACTCCTGCCCCCTGAGCTGTCTCCCTGTGCATAAGCAGCCCTTCTTTCTCCCATTATTGTTCTCTCCAAGGAGAGTATCTACTTGAGGTAAATGTTCAACTCATATGCCTGTCTTTTGTTTGGCTGGAAACCACAGGTGTGGGTTCAATTCCAGACCTGAGGGCAGTTAGGGGCCATAGTCTCAGTGGTTCCACCAGGCTCTATCGGACCAGCAAACCTGGTCCCTAAGGTCTTATTTTTTTTTAACTGTTGACTCAAAAAAAATCTTACATTAAAGAAATACAATATTAAAATTAAAATTTTGAAAAAGATGGATTAAAAACATAGGGCCTACTGTTAATATAATCCAAGAACATATTGTACATTGGTTGAAATAGCAAAATTGTATTGTGTTGTTCATATCAAGAATGGCTGAGTACAGATTGGTTGGTAGTGTCAACAGATTATGCTATTAAATTTGTAATTTGTTTGGCAAATATTGATAACAAAACGTCTTTATCTGCTTAAGACAAATGACTGAGCTCCATAATTGAGTTATTTAAGCCTTGTCATCTCCTAAGAAATTTGGTGAGATTGTTATTTATAAGTCTCAATGTCACTGACTACTGTAGCAACTTAATTATTAGTTGATTAATGTTCAATATGTTGATATAATTAACAGGGATCACTTTATGTTAAGTAAGCATATATGAAATAAAATGACAATCATAATATTGATTATTAGAAATTGTTAATGAAAAGGATGAGTCATGATTGTTTCATTATTAGAGTACCTTTAGAATTATTTTAAGATTTATTTTTAAACTTAGACTTATTGTACTTAAATACATTCACTTAGAGGTTCTTAAGTAAAGTAAATTTAATCATTTTAAGATGTTCTTAAGTAAAGTAATTTTAATAATTTTATAGCCCTTTAATCAAATGATTTCTACTTAAGTCATAAATGATAGAATGAAGAATAGAGTGAATATATTAGATCATCAATTTCATCCTTCTGCTAAAGTATATTAGACTTCAAATAAAAGACACATCAAATATTAAACAGATGATTTATGTGATAGTCTATTTAAAGATGGGAGCTCTGGTGGCATAGTGCCTAAGGCATTTGACTGCTAACCAGAAGGCTGGCGGTTCAAACGCACCAGCCACACCTTGGAAGGAAGATTGGGCAATCTATTTCTGTAGTAATACTGCCTCCAATACCCAAGGAGGGGTTGCTATGAGTCAGACCCAACTCGTTGGCAGTGAGTGAGTATTTAAAGATAATGAATTAATGAACTGAAATATTTTTTAAATTACTATTCTTTTGAGATTGGTATTAAAACATCTATTTTATTTATTTCTTTTTAAAACACTTGCAGTAAAATAAGGATATTTGTTATACTGATGCTATCAAAGATATTTACTACTTACCTTATCATTTGTAAGTATGTTGCATAGTTAAAAATGTACCTTGTGCACTGTCAAATGATTTGCTTATTATCATTTATATATCTGTATCCTTGTACATTGCACAATGTATGCTTTGCATTGGCAATTGATTTGCACACTAAGGAGAACCCTCATACAATTGTAATTCTATTTCTGTGAATTTTCTATATCCCACATGCATATATGCACTCACATATACATACACAAATACACTATCTACCTTACAATTTACATGTTTCTTGAATTAAAAAAGAAAAAAAATCTCAATTGCATAAGAAATTATTCCATTCTCCGTAAAAATATTAAAACAACAATGTTTTTTGATTTCTAACTCCACTGTTGGTCTCCTCTCCATTTTCTCCAAAGTAATATTATTATGAGTTTCATCTGGATTTTTCAGACTTTTAAACTCATTTGCAAATGAGTATGTAAGGATCTGCTAATCAAAAGGTTAGTGGTGGTAATCCACCAGCCACTCTGCCAGAGAAAGATGTAGTCTTCTTCTGTAAAGATTACATTCTTGAAACCACTATGTAGCAGTTTTACTCCATCATATAGGGTCGCTATGAGTTGGAATCATCTCAATGGCAATGGGTATGCATATGGATGTTTATATAGAATATATGAAGTGTTTTGCATACTATTCATAAGGATAAATTGTTTAGTTGTTATATAATCTTTTATTCTATGATTATAACACATTTTATTAATTTATTCCATAATTAATGGACTTTTTTTTTCTTGTGTTTGTGTATGTGATTACTAATATTGGAATATTGAATATTCATGCATGTGTCTCTTTGTGCACAGTGTGAATGTGTTATCTACTGCAGATATCTAGAAATAAAAGTACCAAGTATGCACATTTAGGGTTTTACAAGATTCCTTCAAATTGTTCCCATATACTTCCATATTTTCCTGTTGTATGAGAAAAGCTATTTTCCTTTCAGTGTGTCAATATTTGATATTATCACTTTAAAATTTTAGGCAATTGAATGGGTGCAAAAAAAGCATCTCTACACTTTTCTAGTAACTATAACTTGAAACCAAATTCATTGTCATCACCTCTGACTCATGATGATCCCAAGTGTGACAGAGTAGAACTGTTCCATAGAGTAACCTTATGGAAGCAGATCACCAGACCTTTCTTTCACAGCACTGCTGGAGGGATTCAAACCAACAACCTTTAGGTTAATAACCAACAGCAGACCATTAAGCCACTCAGGGACCTTCTTCTTCTAGTAATTAGTGAGGTCAGAATGAAGATAAGCATCTCAACAAAAACAACAATATGGGAGCTCTGGTGGCGTAGTGCCTAAGGCATTTGACTGCTAACTAGAAGGCTAGTGGTTCAACCCACCACCCATTCCTCAGAAGGAAGATTGGGCAACCTACTTCTGTAGTGATTTCTTTCACCTCAGAAATGCAAGGAGGGGTTGCTATGAGTCGGGTTTGACTCAAAAGCAGTGAGTTTGTTTGTTTGTTTGTTTGTTTGTTTTCTTTTTTATGCTTTGTCCATTTTTCTCTTGGATTGTTTGTCTTATTCACATATGTATTCCAGATACTAGACTTCGGTTTGTATTTGTTCTAAGGTCATGATAGTTTAGAGTTAATGAAAAGATAAAATGTTAGAAGTCTGGAAATCAGAAATGCACATGGGATTCTAAGCAAAACATGTTCGAAATAAAGAATTAAGTTGTGGGAAAAAAAGAAGAGAGTATAGAGTATTATGGATGAAAGACTTAGCACATCAGAGCAATCAAAAATCAAGAGTAACTGTCATAACATGGGCACCAAAGAATGATATTGTCATCCACATCATGATGAAGAAATTAACAGTATTGCTGTGTAGGCTAGCAAATCTCCTTACCTCTGCTTCTAACCCTGGGAAAAATATTAGCAGAATGGAAAAAAATATATCTGTCAAGATATTGATTTAGAGGGTGTTAGAATCAAATAAAAGGAGAAATAGATGTAGCAAGAGAGGTGAATTTGATAGCTGTCTCTATTCCAAGAATAAAAAAATGAAAGTCATAATGGGCAAGTTCATCTTGAGCATCTGTCAGGAGGAAGGATTCAGCTCTGAAAGCTTACTGTCAGTAACAAAAAAAAAAAAATCTGTCTTTGGGACAGATTCCAAAAACTCGAAGGACTCCATTCTTTACCATCTATCCCTTAAAAGGCAGTAATCTGTCTAATGGGATACAAAAATAGAGTCATAGAGTCTTTTTATTTCTTCCACCCTAATATTCTCACATATATATACATATATACATATAACTAACTTTATATGAGTCAGGTCTGACTCGACGGCACATAACAACAACAACAACTTTATATAGCACTGGAAAATAATAGCACACAGCAAGAATCATACTTTGTGGTATTACGGAGCATCTCAAGTGTCAAAAAGGTACAAAGCTAAAAACCAAATGACTCCAACAAGGAAAATGTACCAAAGTCTGTGATTTTTCTTTTAAAGGAGAAATGGAATTTTAAAAACCCAACCTTAATCTAAAATCAAGTCTAAAATGTTATCCAGGAGGTTTCTAGTTTAGATTTTATTTTACAATGCTGAGAATTCACAATTTTCCTCACATTTTAAATTTAATGTTATAACTTGAGAAAACTAGGAACATTTTGGAATGTCCTTTATAGTTGAGAAGTTGTTATACATTCATGAAAACTTGCTTTTTGTTTTGCCTTTTCTGTTTGTTTGTTTTGTTTTGTTTTTCTGGTAAGTTGAATATGTGCAGATGAATTTTAGCAAGCTAAATAGCCATAGTGTATAGTAAATACTAACAGCAAAAGAAGATGGGAAAATAGAATTATTGGGATTCTGAGAATTGTTCTCATCACACAGCAGTGAGAAATTAGATGAGCAAAAAGACCAGAAGCTGGTGACCATCATGGGAAATATAAAAGGAATTTGGATTTAGAGATTATGTGCTTGGGATCCATTTCAAAAGAAAAATAGCTATTTTCAAGCCCACAGATGCTTAGGTACTGTGTTATCTATTTTTTTCAAAAACCACCTATTTTATGTTGGTAAATTTGCACAGCAGTGGACTATATTAAAATAAAATTAGAATTAGATATATATTCTTATATTATTGGGGTCTACATTTTAATAGACATCTTAAATTCAGCCTTGTCTGTTATATATACAAGAATATCCGTTTTTCTATTTAATAGTTGAAAATGGATATTTTTAGCTAAATGATGCTAAAATATGCATGGCTTCTTAATTTGAAATGTCTTTTTCTCATTACAAAAGTAAAACATTCGTTCTAAGAATGTTTGAAAATATGAGTATGCAACAAAAAAAAAATACACATTGCTTTGTAATTATGGCTTATATATTTTCCAAGAAATGAAATTAAATATAACAAAATGTATTTCAGGCCAATATTTTCAATATGATTAAATCTCTTTGATTTGGGATATATTTTCAGAGCATTTCTTTATTCAAAGAAGAATGTTTCATCTTCCAGAAATGTAACTCTAGACTGGACAGTGTGTATGATTAAGTCCAGTCAGCCCTGATACCATCTCTGGGTCTGGCGCAGGGTGAAGGAAGGACATCAGATTGAGAGAGGCCAATGATGCCAGACAGGAGAGGTGGGAGGCATTCAGAGGTCTTGATGACAAGGTTTCCTGAATATACCAGGTTAAGACTGAAAAAGCCTCATTGCCAACAGAAAAAAGAATGTCTGAGCATTTTATGCATCTGGCTCGGGAATTTCCTCCACTTTAGTCTGGGTTTATTAGCATGTCTGTGCTAAGAGATACTCCTGACAGAAGGCTCAGCATGAATTCACATTCATGCTCAGTTTGGAGTACATTTGATCTGCAGGTTCTCTTTCCTCTAATTATGCCCATTTTGTTATATCCAACCTATATAGCTCAGCACTTAACCCAGAGTTTGGTGCTCTTAAGGTTCTTATTGAATTTCATTCCCTTTTGCCACCAGATCACACCTAGTGACCTACTTCTTAAAAAATCAGCCAATGAAAACCCTATGGAGCACAGTTCTACACTGCCACACACAGGTCACCATAAGTCCGCATGAAGGCGATTGATACTGGTGGTTTCTTGGTCCACCAGTTTGAAGGGCAAGCAGTTATTTTTATGTTTTCATACGTCATTTTTCAACTTCTATGAGGTCTTTATGTGTGAGCACAATCTTTTCCAATATCATAGTCATTTTATAAATGCGTTAATTTTAATTGTACCCAAAAAGCATTTTAAAATTTAAACAGTTTTGAATTTTAAGAGTAATTTATTTATTAGCTTTTGAAAACTGTGATGTTTTCCTAAAGAGTTCTTTAGTCTAGACTTTTTTAGTTGCATATAATTCTTTTTGTCCTACTACGAATAAGTGGAATTTCTTGAGTTTAATTTTGTATTTCCACTCAAGAGCCAAGTCATTTAAGAAGATCAATGTCAAATTGATCTCTCATAGCCAAGAGTGTTAGATGCTTCTTCATACAGTGAGACTTTTCCCTATTCAGAGCATTATTTTCTGTTGACAGTAGAAAATACCAAATATACCAGCATCACTGTGGTCTAACAATGTCCATGCTTAGAGATCCTTAACTTTTTCAGAAAGAGCAATAATGAGATAATCACTTTCTATAGTTGGTGCCAACATAATCTCATCCTGTCCTTATATATGAACATGTTTGGTGATACTGTCTGTCATCATTGACATTTATCAGGCATATATTGTACTGCATGCAAAGTAGAATTTTAGGGATGGGAATAGAGGTGGGGATGGAAGTAGAGCAAATTAAGAAATTTACAATTTAATTGAGCAGGTATATTTGTAAATGAGAAGCTCTGGTGGCACTGTGGTTAAGACATCCAGCTACTAACCAAAAGGTTGGTGGTTTGAACCCACTAGTTGCTCCATGAGAGAAAGGTGAGGCAGTCTGCTTCCATGAAAGTTTAAGGAGCTCTGGTGGTATAGTGGATAAGGCATTTGGCTGCTAAGATGGTTGGTGGTTCAAACCCACCAGCCACTCTGTGGAAGGAGGATGGGGCAATCTACTTCCTTAAAGATTTACAGCCTTGGAAACCCAACTGGAGTCACTATCAGTTGGAATTGACTTGATGACAGTGGGTTTGATTTTTGTTGTTCACTTGTTTTTATACCATGAAAGCATAGAAAAAGAGTGGAACTTTTTTTCTCCCTCAATGATCAGGGACCCCACACAGAAGAGTCGTCTCGGTGAGAGTTAAAAACATATAGAGTATTTTCAGCTGCCTCCCCAAAAAAAAAGAATAATGGGATCATTCATACATATAATAAGAATTGACATATGTAATATTTATGATAACTATGTAAACAAATGTATGCATAGTAATAAAACATACACAAGTAAATTCACTGCCTAACTGACTAAAACCCTGAAGCTCCCAGGATACTTTCTGTCTTCTGTAGTGATAATTACTCTAGGAAAGGTTATGAAAGAAGGACAAGGGAAGACAGTATTTCAAGAATTATACATGACAGAAATTAAAATGCAGGAGTCTCTAAATGATTAGTTTGATCAGTTGTATGAAAGGGAATCTTGAATGATATTGGAGAATGTAAGGCTCAGAAGGTCCTGGTACAGGTACCTGGCTGATGAGTATTAAAAGAGTAAATGAATCAGGGAACTCCTGCTGATGACCGGAGCTAACCAGTCCACATCATTTGGGTTTAAATCAGAGATGCTCACGTGGGATAAGTCAGTTTTTCTGGACAATGGTCCTGGTACTTATTTTTCACATGTACATTTGTGAGCCACTGCCTAACAAGGATCAATCAGATCAAAACATTTCATTGATTCTTAGCATCTCCAGAGGATATTTAACTTATGAATTATAAAATTATGTTATAAGTGAATTTAAAAATGTCTTGCCTTTGTCTAATAAAATTATCCTAGTGCATCCTCACTTATAGAGATTGCTCATATCCAACTATTATTTACATCAATAGTTATTCATAAAAGTAATTACCTTTTATAAAATAAAAGAGGTGGAAAAAAATTAAATATTTGACTAAACAATTCCAGGAGTTAATAAAAACCTTTCCCAAAATTGAATTTGGCTTTGGTTAATTTTAACAAAACTATTGAGTGTGACTAGAAGTAGGAAAAAAAAATTGATTACTGTACCTTTATATAGAGTTTTTATAGAATTTGTTGTTGTTGTTATGTGCCGAGTCAAACGCAACTCATAGCGACCCCTCCTTGGGTTTCCGAGGCAGTATCACTACGGAAGTAGGATTGCCCAACCTTCAGAATTACTCCACAAAAATTAAGGTTAATGACGTCAGGTGGTTTTTGTTGTTTCTATTAGTTGCCATTGAGTCGATTCCAACTCACGGCAATCCCCTGTGTGCAGAATA
>NW_006922004.1:121169-137993 GCF_000298275.1 Orycteropus afer afer | reverse complement strand
AAGATTATCTTCTGTGTCTGTGTTAATTGGTTTCCCTTTTCTTTGTTGAAGAGGGTCTGTGCAATCCTTCTGCCTAGTCCGCCATCTTGCCCCGCCTTGCTGTGATCTTTCTTATAGTTTAATTTATTAAAAATAGAAAGATGTTAAATACCCTAAAACTGCATCAAATATTTTATATTGAATATGATAAAACTACTTATTTATCTGCATCTATCAGTGAAGCAATTTTTTATAAGTCTTTTATGATAAGCTACAAAATGACACAACTTTAAAATTAGTAGAGCTATAGCATTCACCTGGTCCTAATATTTGAGATCTTTAGAGGGAACATGTAAATTGATTTTTTTTTCTCTTGCTATGTATGCAAAGAATTAAAGCAGTAATTTTCTAAGGAACAAGTATGAAAAGGTATATTCTCTTCAAGAAAGCATAGTGCTGATAAATGGCTACAAGTTCCATCCAAGAAAAATCTGTTTTTTCTTTCCAACCAATCCATCTGTCATTTGAAATTAAAAATCTCATATATGGAAAAGTCTTTTGCTGGACCTCACATAGCATTTTCAGTGTTGATTGAAAATCAGAAAAGGTGAATGTGGAAATCAGATGTTCTTGAAAACATGGCATGGATATAGGTAATTTTGAGAAATCACGGAAATGTATCTGCCCAAGTAGATACAGTTGGCAGTGCCAGTCTTGTGTACAAGTAGAGAAAGAATCTAGAATCTGGGTGGTCACTCAAATCAAAGTATCTCTCTCAATGGTTAAAATAAAATAGATGGGTACTTCTTTAAGTGCCCTAAAAGGTATTACGTAGTTTAATTAGTTATGAGCCATTAGATTTTAGAGTGATCATATATAAATTGATCTACTAACAATCAGTACAATGAATTTTACTATTAGCTTCTATTGCTGTGAAGCAGAGGATGAGGATGAGACATATAAGCCTTGATGAGAAGAATATTACTTTATATTGGGTAGCATTTTACACTTTCCATAGTGCCTTTCCACACATGACCTAGTTATCCTCATTGTATAGACTTCACAAACACTGTTTTGTTCCTTTAATTAATGACAAAGCTATAGCTGCAACATGATCTTGGGTGTGTTGTGTTTTCTTCCAATTCAAATACACAACATGAGATGGAAGGAAGACAACAAAGAAGGTAATAAACCCAGCTCCATTCTCGGATTATTGCGGTAGAGATGTAGGACCTCTGGATAAATCAAAAGAGTATTAAGTGAAAAGGAAAAAGCGTGACAGGTGGCTTCAAAGGAGGGGTCAAGTCTTGCCACTCTGAGCACTATCTCAGCAAAAATTGTTAACTTTTTTCCTTTCTTATAAACAATTTGCAACTGGTAGTTTAAAATATATGCTTTCTAGTCTGTATGCTTATTTGTATTTAAGAATATAATTTTATCAGTTGAGATGAGTAATTATCAATTAATTAGTCATCTCAACTGATAAAATTATATTCTTAAATACAAATAAGCACACAGACTAAAAAGCATCCTAAGGCACTTGACTGCTAACCAGAAGGCTGGTGGTTCAAACCCACCAGCCACTGCTCGGAAGGAAGGTTGGGCAATCCTACTTCCGTAGTGATACTGCCTCGGAAACCCAAAGAGGGGTCGCTATGAGTCGGGGCCGACTCGACGGCAAATAACAACAACAACATAACAACAATTATCAATTATTATTGATTAATTATTGCCATTAGGTCACTTTAAATTGTGAATGAATTAATTTTGACGATGGCTGTTTTTGATAAACAATAGGTTTATGGAGTGGTGAAGCATAGTCTTATGAGGACTGTTTTGCTGTGTCACATCTTAGATTAATATAGAATTAGTCCCTTAATTCTGTCTAGAAACATAGAATAGATAAGATTATCCAGTCAACAGTAAATTCTTCTAACCTAACTACTTATCAGGACAATTTATCATCTTTTTTGAAGGAAAAAATAATGAATGTTGTGAATTATCTTGTTGAAATTAGTGCTATAGATCTACTTTTTCTAGCAATCTTTTAAATAATCAATCAGTAAAAAGGAAGGTAAAGTGGACTGATAATGATCCCTTCCAAGTGAGCTTCCTTGGCTCCTACCACTTTCTACTTTCTTTATTAGGGGTCTTCAGAAGGAGCTCTGGTAGCATAGTGCCTAAGGCACTTGACTGCTAACCAGAAGGCTGGTGGTTCAAACCCACCAGCCACTCCTTGAAAGGAAGATGAGGCAATCTTACCTCCTTGGAAACCCAAGGAGGGGTAGCTATGAGTCGGCACATAACAACAACAACAAATCAGAGCATCTAGAGACCCCTGGGTAGTGGAAATGATTAATCACTCAGGTGCTAACTAAAATGTGGGTGGTTTCAGTCCACCAACCTTGACTTAAAGGAAAGGCCCAGTGATCTACTTCCACAAAGTCAGTCATTGAAATTCGGTGAGCACACCAAAAGGCAACTGCTTTCATTTTTTTTTTTTTTTTCCCAAAGTATCTAGATTTTTTCCTAGGGTTAATAATAGTTTTATAATTTTGACAATTTTTCTTTTTCCAAATTAAGACCACATTAACTCCTTGCTGGTTTACTAATATATTTCATTTTTAATAATATTTCTCAACGATTACCAAGAGTAATGTCAGCATTTATTGATAATATATTTGACACTATGAGCTCTGGTGGCATAGTGTCTAAGGCATTTGACTGCTAACCAGAAGGCTGGCAGTTCAAACCCACCAGCCACTCCTTGGAAGGAAGATTGGGCAATCTACTCCCATAGAGAACTGCCTTGGAAACCCAAAGAGGAGTCACTATCCATCGAATCGACAAGATGGCAGTGAGTTTGGTTTTTGTTTTTTGTATAGTCAGTCCCTTGGACTTACATAACATGGACACCTTACCCACTTTTTCTTTCCATCATGTCCCTTAATCTGCCATTCCATACTGTTGTTATGTGCCATCAAGTGAGACCTGACTCATAGTGACCCCTCCTTGGGTTTCCAAGGAGGTATCACTATGAAAGTGGATTGCCCAACCTTCCTTCCAAGGAGTGGCTGGTGGGTTTGAATTTCCAGCCTTCTGGTTAGCAGTCAAATGCCTTAGGCACTAGGCTACCAGACCTCCTCCATTCCCTATTAGGACTCTTTATTGTGTACTTCTCAGTTTAAAGGTTATCTTCCTCAAGTATTTGTTTATGTTCATGCTATGCTTTTCCAAAAGTCCTTAATGTTCAAAAATTTGCATATTTCAAGCTCATTTTAAACCTGGCCTTTGTGACATGTTACATACAGTGGCCTGCCAACCTAGTGTATTTATTTATTTATTTATTTTGTTTTCTTTTACCTTTGTACATGCTATTTATAAAGTCTGAGTTCATCGAAGAGTATCTAGCTAGTCAACTTGGTTTCTTTATGAGTTTTTTCATCTTCTTCTTTAATGAGATTATTTGTTTCTATACTAAGTTTTACTCCTTAGAGCCCCTTTCTATCATTAACCCTGTGTTTTTTTCATCTGAAAAGCTTTTCTTTCAAATTAAAAAAATCTTCCTTAGGTTCTCATTTGAGGCAATTTCTTGGAAGCATTGCTTTCACACCTACTCACTGCTCTCCTCTACCCACTGGTAGGAAGTTTAAGTCACTAATAGGTATACTCTCAGATAAGAACATAAATACATACCATCTAACAGGTCTTACAGGCATCCAAATGACGTATTAACCACACAGCTTTCCTCACCTGCCTTTGCACAGGATACTGCTGCTACTTGTAATTAATGGAATTTAAACAACTTTCAACTTAATGAAATTCACTTTTATCAGCATAATTTCTGAGTTGATTCTTTTGTAAAAATGTTTTGTAAACTTGTAGAAATAGAGAACTGAGTGATCCCTAGGTGAGTATGAGTGATGATGTGAGAATGAGATATGCTGTAGAGCTGTAGAGTACCTGAGGGAGCCCTCGTGGCACAAGGATTAAGCACTTGTCTGGTAACCAAAAGGTCAGTGGTTCAAACTCACAGATATTCTGATGAAAGACAGATGTGGCAGTCTGCTTCATAGAGATTTACAGCCTTGAAAACACAAAGGAGCAATTCTACTCACCTGCAGGGTTGCTGTGATTCGAAGTCGACTCAATGGAAATAAGTTTTGTTTCGTGTGTATGGTTTTCATGAGGTTTTTTTCTTTCTTTCTTTCTTTTTTTAATAGCATAGCTACTCCCAGTATATGTTGTTGTTGTTGTTTGCCATCGAGTCGGACCCAGCTCATAGCGACCCCTCCTTGAGTTTCTGAGGCTGTATCACTACAGAAGTAGATTGCCCCATCTTCCTTCCGAGGAGTGGCTGGTGGGTTTGAACCGCCAGCCTTCTGGTTAGCAGTAAAGTGCCTTAGCCACTATGCTACCAGAGCTCCCACTCCCAGTATATAGATTTTATTTTACTAGAGACTAGAAAAATTACAGTGACAGGACTATGCAGGAAGTGAACTACAGATAGTATCTACCATATAGGGAACACATTAGAAAAATGGCACCTGTTCTTATATTGTTCTGGTCCCTGTCTTAAAATTTTCCATGTACTCATGTGCTTTGTTTGTTCTTAATTCACTAATTCATGCTGCTCACTAAGAACAAATGAGATTTCCACAAATTCTATGCATGGACTATCATAATATCTATTTCAATTCAGAATTGATTTGATTTGATTATTTCCAGTATATGTGTATGTGAATGTGTTTCTTTATCTATTTTCTATCAGTTCTTTTCTTGGCCAATCATATACTAGAGAAAGTATTTTTGCTCATTAAACATTCAGCAGTCATTTATTAAGGACCTACTATGTGGCATTTGCTCACAGTAGTGAACAAAACAAACAAAAATCCATGACTTCAGGGAATTTGCAAATTCTAGAAGAGGAAAGAGAAAATAATCAAGTTAAATGAGTTTAAAAAGTAGCATGTTATGTGGTGATATGTGTTAAGGAGAGAAGTAAAGCAGACAAGGGAGAGACGAGTTATTGTGAGGAAAGATTACAATTTTAGAGGGAGGGCTATGGTGCTGTTACTGAGAAAGTAATATTTAAATAAAGATATGTTAGATATGGGGGAGCAATCCACATGAATATCTAGGGAAAGAGTGAACCAAGCAGAGGGAATAGCATGTGCAAAAGCCATAAAGAGGGGAGACACATGGTGCTCTCCTCCTGATACAGGAGTCCAGTGTGGCTTGAATGAAGCAAGGAAAAGAGCAAAAGGAAATGTGATCAGAAAGGTAACAGACTGACAAAACATGCAGAGGCTTAAATGTTAATGTAATAACTTGAATTTTCTCTCCAATGAGGGAAAGCCACTGGAGCATTTTAAGCAGAGAAGGAACATAACATATCAGAATTACTCTGCTTCGTGGATTCAGAATACACTGAAGGGAAGCAACACTAGAGGAGAGTGATCAGTTAGGAGAATGTTGCAATAATGCAAGTGAGAGATGATGACTTGGACTAGGCTTGCACTAAGTGAAAATACGGGGAAGATTCTGGATATATTTTGAATGCTGAGTTGATGTGATATACCGATAGACTGCTCATGTGTTAAAAACAGAATGACCACTTCAGTGTTTTCAATGTGAGTGATAGACGGAACTGGTATTAACTTCCAGAAGAGCATGTTTGGGAAAAAACATAAGGATCCTAATTCAATAGCATGTTAAGTTTGAGGTGTCTTATAAACACCAAAATGGAGTTTTTCAAGAGGAAAATAATTGGCTGTTAGCTCAAAATTGCCACAGTTGGTAGAATTTTTTTTTCACTTAACATTTTATTTTCAAATGAAAAATTGATTGGATGATAAAAAAAACTGCTTAAACTTAGAACTTAGAAAAAGTTTAAAAACTTAAACTTAGAAAACTCACTTTCTTTGGCTTAAACCAATGACACTTATTTGAGTCAAAAACACTAAGTCAGCAATAGCTGAAATAAGACTATCTCCTAAAAAATAAAATTATCATTTTCTTTTTTTAAAGTTTGGGTAAATAATGAATTTTATTTAAACCATGCTACCTTACTCTAATATATCAGACAGTGTTTCACTGGTATTCATAATGTTTTTAGTGGCCAATTTTTTTTTTTCAGAAGTGGATAATGATAAGTGGAAAAAAGATTGAAATCATCAGAGATTTCATTTTACTTGGATCCATAATCAACACCCATGGAAGCAGCAGTCAATAAATCATATATTGTATTGCACTGGGCAAATCGGCTACAAAAGACCTCTGTAAAGGCGCTTGACTGCTAACCAGAAGGCTGGCGGTTCAAACCGATCAGCCACTCCTCAGAAGGAAGGTTGGGCAATCTACTTCCTTAGTGATACTGCCTCGGAAACCAAAGGAGGGGTCGCTATGAGTCGGGTCCAACTCCACGGCACATAACAACAACTACAACAAAGTGTTAAGGAGCAAAGATGTCACTTTGAAGACTAAGGTGAACCTAACCTAAGCCATTGTTGTTGTTGTTGTTATGTGCCGTCGAGTCGGCCCCGACTCATAGCGACCCCTCCTTGGGTTTCCGAGGCAGTATCACTACGGAAGTAGGATTGCCCAACCTTCCTTCCGAGGAGTGGCTGGTGGGTTTGAACCGCCAGCCAGCCGTCTGGTTAGCAGGCAAGTGTCTTAGCCTCTATGCTACCAGAGCTCCCAACCTAAGCCATAGTATTTTCAATTGCCTCATATGCATGTGAAAGCAGGACAAAGCATAAGGGAGACTGAAGAAGAGTTGATGTCTTTGAATTGTTGTGTTGGCAATGAATACTGAAAATACCATGGACTTGCAAAGGAATAAACAAGTCTATCCTGGAAACAGTGCAGCATGAATGCTCCCTGGAAGCAAGAATGGCCAGACTTTGTCTCACCTACATTCTCATGTTGTCAGAATGGACCATTCCCTGGAGAAGGATATCATGCTTGGTAAAGTGAAGGGTCAGTTAAGAAGGGAAGACCCTCAAGGAGATGGACTGACATAGTGGCTGCAACAATGGTCTCCAGCATAGCAGTGATTGTGAGGATGGTGCAGGACTGGGCAGTGTTTCCTTCTGTTGTATATAGGATCGCTATGAGAAACTAACAATAACCACACATTATTCTAGTCTTGCTAAAAATCATGAAAGATAGTACTTTAGGAATTCTTTGTTAATGGATAAAATGAAAATAGGTTGGTTGATGCTTTGAAGTTGCCAGTAAGAATTTTTTGAGTGGCAAAACCAAAACCAAACTCACTGCCATCGAGTCAGTTCCAACTCATAGCAACCCCTCCTTGGGTTTCCGAAGTGGTATCTCTACGGAAGTAGACTGCCCAACCATCCTTCCAAGGAGTGGCTGGTGGGTTTGAACCTTCAGCCTTCTGGTTAGCAGTCAAGTGCCTTCGGCACTATGCCGCCAGAGCTCCCTTTTGAGTGGCAGATAAGGAAAAGCATCCCTACATTTCATTAAACTATTTAGTATCAGGCAATATCTCATGGAGGTAGCCATCATTATAACCATCTACTGTGAGTTCAAAGTACTTGCAATAGTTTGCCAAAGTATTTCTTATTCCAATACTAAAGAATTCTCATATTTCCTGGCCTTGAATAACAAGGTGCAGGCTGTTGGTAGTCATTTCAAATATGTGAGTTTCTGTGGGTGTGTTTTGATGTTAGTAATGTTAGAGTGTGTGTGTGTGTGTGTGTGTGTGTTATTCTTAGGATTCTGTCTATATCAGTGTTATTTTCAGTAAGAAATAGCATTCCTTTGGAAAGATTTTGGAACATTTAAATGAAATAAATTAAAGTATAACTCTTCATTCTTGAGTAATAATTTACTGCTTTATATGGTTGAATCATACCATTAGTTATGAAACCAAAACCTATATTTAAAAAGTAACAATCTCTTGTTTAAAGTGTCCCCTTTGAACATTTCAAAGAATCTTAAGCAAGTCTTTATATGACATTAAATTGCAAATTTACCTTGTTATTTTAAACATATGGGTAAAATTCACTCTTTAGCCAAAAAGTGAATTAGCCAAAATGTATAGAATTCGAATTCCTGTGGTTCAACATGCCAGTAATTTAGGGCGAGATTAATAGAGTAGTTTTTACAAGAAATAGAAGATGTCTTGTGGAAAGCCTTTGTAACCTTAACCTTGATTTGTTTCCCTGACACACCAAATCTGCTTCATTTATTTGTATTAGAGCCTAAAATATCTATCTATTTCTTTTTAGAGTGAACATTCTTCCAAACTCACATCCTCCTGACAACCAGCCATTTCTGGAAATTTTGTCCATGGGACATAAGCTACTCTGAATAATTTTGTCATTGTTGTTAGTTGCTGTCAAGTTAGCTTCAACTCATGGTGAACCTATGTATAACAGAACATTGTCCAGTCGTGTTTCATGTTCATGATCACTGATATGTTTAAGTCCATTAATTTAGGTATTAGTTGGAATAAAGCCAGCTTTATAATAAAACCAAAAAAATAAAGTCACTGCCATTGAGCCAATTCGAACTCATAATGGCCCCTGTTGGTTTTCCAAGGCTGTAAATCTTTGTAAAAGCAGACTACTACATGTTTCTTCCACAGAGAAGATGGTGGGTTCGAACCACTGAACTTTTTGGTTAATAGCCAGATGCCTTAACCACTACACCCCCAAAACTCCTTAACTTTATAATAGAGAACCCAAAATGCAGTAACTCAAACAAGATACAAGTTTATTTACTTTTGAAGGCACAGTCTGGCGGGGGGTGGCTGAGCACTGGTCCATGAAATCATCCCACAGTACAGATACATGAGGCAGCTCTGCCATCAACACAGTTTCCCTGTTTGCCCTGGGCTTCTCTATTTCTAACTCTTGAGAAGGGAAGGGAAGAATGAGTCCAGGGTAAGTGTCTTTGTAGATGGTTTGAAAATTGCATACCTCAGGGAGAATTTTGTCACAGGGTTACATGGGTTACATCACACTGCATGAAAGTCAAGGAAATGTCTTCTCTAGATGAGCAGCCGTGTGTGTAGGAAGAAGGGGAGAATAAGTCTGAGGATAACCAGCCATACCTGACACAGCTTTAATAAGTAAAGGATAAAATTCCTCATCAATTGTAAATATACTGCAAATATTCTCCATTTTGTGTAAGTCTAAACAAATATATTTTAATAAATAACTTCTCTATTTTGTGTTATACTTGTCAAATGACTATATCTGTATCATTGAACCAAAGCCAAAGTTAGAATTCTACATAATAGAACTAAATGACCATATGGCATGCCCCAGAATTAAGTCATTTTTTGGTTTTACATTAGTTTGATTTACCTCATAATCTCTCTCCATTAACAAAAGTAATTAAAATTTTGCTATGTTTGAAGTTAAAAATCTGGAATTTAGGCTAGAATTCTGAAAATACCTAAAACTATCTCTAGACATTCTTATTAAACAATAATCTGAGGAACATAGAAGAGTGGAGAGAAAACAGATGTTTAGACATGCACACATGCAGAGAAATACAAAGGAACCATTGCTGATCCAAAGACACAGAAGAATTTTTACCTCCCCTCTCCTCCCTTTTCCTGAAGGAGTCTGCTTAATTTTTTAAGCAGAATTTTGCTTTCACAAAGTACACAGAAAGGAATTTGTTCAAATTCCTCAAAACCAAGCCAAGAAAAGTTTCAGGAAGTTTAGACACACATAGCAGAGTGGAAAGAACATAGCTTTGGAGGCAAGTACTGCTCCAGCCACTCACTTCTGGTGAATTTGGAGAAGTTTCTCAGCCTCATTGACTCACAGTCTCCTCCACTATAAAACCAAAAGCAAACTCACTGCCATCGAGTCATTTCAACTCATAGCAACCCCTCCTTGGGTTTCCGAGGCAGTGTCTCTACAGAAGTAGATTACCCAGTCTTCCTTCCAAAGAGTGGCTGGTAGGTTTGAACTGCCAGCCTTCTGGTTAGCAGTCAAATCCCTTAGGCACTAAAAGAGATTGTAAGAATGACCATGTAGATGTGTTGATATTGAATCAAAGCATAAAAGGTCATAGCATGTAATATGATGGTTCTCTTCCTCTGTGAAATCTGTGACAAATCAGTGAGAACTCAAGTTAATAGTGTTTTGGATTTTTTGTCAGTAGTTGTCCACTCTCAGAAGGAAGGTTGGGCAATCCTACTTCCGTAGTGATACTGCCTCGGAAACCCAAGGAGGGGTCGCTATGAGTTGGGGCCGACTCGACGGCAAAACAACAACAACAACAAAACAGTTGTCCCTGGGAGCTGTTGGAGCTGTCTAATGGAACCCAAGCTACCACTGCTCTGCCTACAAAGTAATTTCCTGAGTTTTTGTTTTGTTTTGTTTTTCCATGAGAAAAGAGAGAGTTGTATACCCAAGGACTTCTAAAATAGGGGCAAGAAATTCAAGCTGAGACCTTGGCCTTGCTGAGAAATACATGTATTGATGGCTCAGAACAAGCCATTCATTGCTGCTAGTGGCCACTAAGATTTCCAGGAACAGCATGGACTGTAAGGCTGCCCCATACTTGGGTCTTCTAGTGACTGAGGGTATTTCTTCAACAGCCCACCATTTGCCTTAGAAAAGGTCCCTGGGTGGCACAAATGGTGTGCTCTTGGTTATTAACCAAAATGTTGGTGGTTAAAATCCACCCAGTAGTAGCACAGAAGAATGGCCTGGCAATCCATTTTGATAAGCTTACAGCCATTGAAAATGTAATGAATTACAATTCTACCTTAAAATACATGGGATCACGATGAATTGGAATCAGCTCAAAGGCAATGGGTAATCTCAGAAACTGCAGAAAGGAGTGTGGATTCCCAGAGGCCAAGGAACTGCACTTGGTATAGCTACCCAAACTGCCCCAACACAGGGAAAGTCTGATAGGAACAGGGGGTTAAAGTATGAACGGAGAGGCAGAGGTCCAACACACAATCCCTCACACAATCCCTCACTCCTCTGTAGGAATCAGGCTTCTTCCTAATGGAAAGTGCAGCCTGAAAGGGCCATTCCTTAATTTCTCTAAACTGAGATCTAAACTGAAATAAACCTCAGGATCAGGAGATGTTCCTTCTACCTCCCCTGTGGAGGCCATACAGTCTCACAGAGACATCAATTCATGGAGACCTTATGTATAGCAGAACAGAGAGAGAGCAGTGGCCGGAGAGAGAAGGTGTGTCTTCATGTTTCAGAATCTGGATCACTTCCAGAAGCCCCAGGCTATGTGAATTACTGGAGAAGGAAGTAGCACAGACACAAGTACTTGATTAAATCAAGGCAGTAGTTTAGTGCAATGCAGAAGATGGGCTCAACAAAGAATAGATGTTCAAATCCCATCTCTGCAGCTTCCTACCCATAGAACTCTAGGAAAATTAATTTGCCTCAACCCTAGTTCCTTCATCTGTAAAACTGGATTACTATACTAGGATTTGTACCAAAAAGAATTAGTCAATTTTCAGGAAGAAGCATGTGATCATGAACTAATGGTATTTAAGGAAAAAATCCAAGTGGTACTGAAGGATTGGTGAAAAACAAGCCTCCAGGAATTTATGGAGTACTCATTGAGATGTTTCAACAAACAGATGGAGCATTGGAGGTGCTCACTTGTTTATGCCAAGAAATTTGGAAGACACCTACCTGGCCAACCAACTAAAAGAGACCCATATTTGTGCCCATTCTAAAGAAAGGTGATCCAAAATTATCAAACAATATTGTTGATTTCTCTCATGCAAGTAAATATTTGCTGAAGATAATTAAAAAATGGTTTTAGCAGTATATTGACAGGGAGTTGCAAGAAATTCAAGCCAGATTCAGAAGAGGGCATGGAACAAGGGATATCTTTGCTGATGTAAAATGGATCTTGGTTGACAGCAAAGAGTACTGGAAAAAATGTTTACTTGGGTTTAATAGACTATGCAAAGGCATTTGACTGTGTGGATCATAATAAATTATGGATGACAATTGCAAAGATTGGGAATTCCAGAACACTGAATTGTGTTCATGAAGAACCTGTACATAGACCAAGAGGAAGTCATTTGAACAGAATAAGATGATACTATGGGGTTTAAAATCAGGAAAGGTGTGTGTCAGGGTTCTATCAGCATACTTATTCAATCTATGTAGCTGGACTATATGAAGAAGAACATGATATCAGGATTGTAGGAAGACTCATTAACAACCTGATATGCAGATGACACAAGCTTCTTTTCTGGAAGTGAAGAGAACTTGAAGCGCTTACCGATGAAGATCAAAGGCCAGAGCCTTTGATATGGATTACACCTCAACATAAAGAAAACAAAAATCCTAACAACTGGACCAATAGGCAGCATCATGATAAATAGAGGAAAGATTGAAGTTGTTAAGGATTTAATTTTACTTGGATCCACAATCAACGCCTATGGAAGAAGCAGTCAAAAAATCAGACATATTGCACTGAGCAAATCTGCTGCAAAATACCTCTTTAAAGTATTTTAACTATTAAAGAGCAAAGATGTCACTTTGAAGAGTAAGGTGCTTCTGACCCAAGCCATGATTTTTTCAATAGTCTCATGCATATGAAAGCTGAACAATGAATAAGGAAGAAAGAAGAAGAAAGGATGCATTTGAATTGTGGTGTTGGCAATGAATATTGAAAATACATAGATTGCCAGAAGAACCAACAAATCCATCTTGGAAGACAGTCAGAATGCTCCTTAGAAGTGAGAATGGCCAGACTTCATTTCAC
Source organism: Orycteropus afer afer (assembly GCF_000298275.1). Taxonomy (NCBI): domain Eukaryota; kingdom Metazoa; phylum Chordata; class Mammalia; order Tubulidentata; family Orycteropodidae; genus Orycteropus; species Orycteropus afer. The sequence continues at coordinate 125,264 of NW_006922004.1, read as the reverse complement.
ATACTTTGGTTGTGTTGTCAGAAGGGACAATCCTGGAGAAAGATACCATACTTGGTAAAAGAGAGGGTCAGTGAAAAAAGGGAAGACCCTCAATGAGATGGGTTGACACAGTGGCTGCAAATTATGGGCTCAAGCATAGCAAAGATTGTGAAAATGGTGCAGGACTGGGCTGTATTTCCTTCTGTTGTACATAGGGTTGCTATGAGTGAGGGCTGACTCAATGGCACCTAATAACAACAGTGCTAGGATGTCTGTAAGAATTTATATGCTAAAGTCTGTCCCACAATAATTTGTTACAAGGGCTAGACATTTTAATTAATATAGTAATATCATAAATTTTGTAATTCTGGGGAGGGGTATAATGATATCCTGCAGTCTGTGAATGCCTTGTAGCCACTCCCCTAAAGACAAAGCCACCATAAGAACTAGCATAAAGAGATTGTCAAGAACAGGGAGGAGTGTGCCCATGATCACATATAGGGTTCCAGACAATGTTTCTACAAGTGTGTACTGTACAAGTATATTGATGAGCAGTAACTAGGATCTTAAAAGCTTGCAAGCAGCCATGTAGATGCAATGATGGGTCTCTCCTCGTCCAGAGCAAAGAAGAATGAAGAAAACCAAAGATGCATGGAAACAATTAGTTCAAAGGACTAAGTAGATCATGAGATGCCCAGCTTATATGACTATGAAACCAGAAGAACTAGATGGTGCCTAATTACCACTATCAACCATTTGGAAGGGGAATCTGTGTAGGAGATCCTGGATAGAGTGGGATAATAATGTGAAACAAAACTCAAAATCATTAAAAAAAAAAAAAAAAAAAAAGACCAGCCTTGCTGATTTGATAGAGCCTGGTGACACCCCTGAGACTATGCCCCTAGCTTCCCTTCAGATCTGGAATTGAACTCATTTCTGTGCCTTGAAGCCAAATAAAAGACCGACATATGGATTGAACATTTACATAAGGTAGATACACTCTTTGGAGAGATCAATCATAGGAGAAAAGAAGAGCAGTGTATGCACAGGGAGATCACACTAGGGGCAGGAGTGCATGGGAAGGAAGGACACAGGGAAGAGATAACTATGGGGAAGAAGTGAGAAGAGAACTGTTACATTGTGGGAAATTATAATCAATGTTAGGAGACAAAATGTGTATGAACTGTTGTATGGAAAATGAAATTCTCTGTAAACTTTCACCCATATCACAATAAAAATTAAAAAAAAAAAAAAGAAAGAGAGATTGCCAATAGAAAGCCAGGGGCAGATCAGAAGCAAGAATAGATCTGTGAGCACCTACACTATTGGAACTAGAGGGTTTATGGAAATGGAGAGCACTGTCAAGGACCAGTATGGGAGAAGAGTTCCATAAGGCAATAAAATGAATACCCACAGAGGAAAATGAAGCAGTCAGAAGTCTTGAAGGAAGATGATCTAAAATAGCAATGAGAAATATTATGCAGAGGTACACAGGCAGTGGGCAGGACTTTCAGTTAGGAAGCAGTGGTTTCCAGCAATGATATCCATGGAACAACCTCAGGCACACAAAACAGATCTGCTGCCATGGGCATCAGGAGCTCTGGCAGCTGGTGTAATGTCACCAATTGGCCCCAAGCACCATCTCTCCATAGAAGTTAATACAAATAGTCCATGTCTGGAGCCCTTCCAAGTTAGCAGATGAGCAGACTGGCCAGCTTTCAAAGTCTGTTGACCTCTATAATTACTACTTTTCTCATTATCTAATACACCCTTCCATCTCATGCATGCCTTCTCTTTGAATATTTCCACCAGCCCTTTTCCCTAACCTGCTCTCTGCTTTGTTACTTTCATTTATTCTTCTCACACATTTATCTTTCTTGTAAAAATTAACGTATTTTTTATCAAACAATGTCTTAGGCAAAAGTGGCTCTGGAACCATAATGGTTAAAAGCATTTGGCTACTAACCAAAAGGTTGACAGTTCAAACCCACCAGCCATTCTGCAGGAGAAAGATGAGGTAGTCCGCTTCCATAAAGATTTGCAACCTTGGAAACCCTATAGGGAAGTTCTACTCTGTCCTATAGGGTTGCTGTGATTCAGAATCAACGCAATGGCAGTGAGTTTGGTTTTGGTTGGTTGTAGGCACTAAGGATATGACAATAAGCAAAAATAAATAAATTAAAGTTATTACTATGTGGTGCCTACAATCTTAGAGATAGAAAGAGAAAATAAGAAATAAGCTTTAACCTTTAACATTTGTGCAAACTTTTAAAAATACTCCATTTTGTCAATAAAATAGAATAAGTAATGGAATGTGTTACACTATGGTGGAGGAAAGAAGACAAGAGATAATTTTGCATGCACATTTATCATGCAAATACTATAAACCTTGAGCATTAGTTTTTTGACTGTTGATTTTTTTTTTTTTAAGTATGATGTTAAGAATTCTAGGTCACAACATAAGGGATAAAAGGCTGAAGGAAGTAAATGAGCCAAAAGAAAGAGCTGTTTCACTAATTTGTCTGTATTGATGGAAAAAAAAAAAAAAAAAACTTTGTACCTGTGTAACTTGAATAATTTGGGCTGGAAATGTGGTACAAGTCCATAAAGGCAATAGCAAATGTATTCAAGTAAGAGAATTATATAGCACAGTTACTGTGTTGTTGTGGTTAATTGCTGTCAAATTGACTTATACTCATGAAGAACTTATGTAAAACAGAACAAAACCTTGCATGATCCAGTGCCATCTTCATGATCATTGATACTTTTGAGTCCATTTTTCTGGCTATTTGATTGAAGGTTTTCCTTGTTTTTTCTGACCCTCTAATTTACCAAATAGGATGTTCTTTTCTAGCTGTTGGTCTTTCCTGATGTAAAGTACGTGGGCCTAAATCTTGCCATCCTTAATTCTTAGCAGCGTTCTGGTTATATTTCTTCTAAGAGCGATTTGTTCATCCTGACAGTTCATAACATGTTCAGTATTTTCGGCCAACATCACAATTTGAATGCATCAATTATTTTTCTATCTTCCCTTTTCATTGTCCAGTTGTCACATGTATAACAGTTATTATTTAAAACAACCAAACAATTCCCGTCTAGTCAATTCTGACTTAAAGCTACCATACAGGACAGAGTAGAATTGGTCCATAGAGTTTCCAAGGCTGTAAATCTTTACAGAAGCAGAATGTCACATTTTTCTCCCATGGAATAGCTGATGGGTTCAAACTGCTGATATTTTGGTAGCAAATGAGTGATTAACTACTGTTACTATAGTATTATTGTTAGGTGCAATGGAATTGTTCCAACTCACAGTGACCCTATGTACAACAGAATGGAACACTGCACAGTCCTGCATCATCCTTATAATCTTCGGTAACAATTATTAAAAAAAAGAAAAAATGATGTCATTGAATCGATTCCATCTCATAGCAGTCCCATTTGGTTTCCAAGGCAGTAAACCTTTACAAAAGTAGATTGTCTCATCCTCCTTCCACATAGCAGTGAACCGCCAGCTTTCTGGTTAGCAGTCATATGTCTTAGGCACTGTGCTACCAGTTACTATGTTGTTGTTGTTGTAATATGCCACAGAGTCAATTTCAACTCATAGCGACCCCTCCTTGGGTTTCTGAGGCAGTATCACTACGGAAGTAGATTGCCCTGTCTTCCTTCCGAGGAGTGGCCAGAGGGTTTAACCAGCCTTCTGGTTAACAGTCAAATGCCTTAGGCACTAGGCCAGCAGAGCTCCTTGCCAGTTACTATGTTGTTGTTGTTGTTTGCCGTCGAGTCAGACCTGACTCATAGCGACCCCTCCTTGAGTCTCCGAGGCAGTATCACTACGGAAGTAGATTGCCCCATCTTCCTTCCGAGGGGTGGCTGGTGGGTTTGAACAGCCAGCCTTCTGGTCAGCAGTCAAGTGCCTTAGCCACTATGCTATCAGAGCTCCCCTACCAGTTACTATAGTGGGTACTGGAGCTCTGGTAGCATAGTGGCTAAGACACTTACCTGCTAACCAGACGACTGGCGGTTCAAACCCACCAGCCACTCCTCGGAAGGAAGGTTGGGCAATCCTACTTCCGTAGTGATACTGCCTCGGAAACCCAAGGAGGGGTCGCTATG
>NW_006922004.1:109895-114744 GCF_000298275.1 Orycteropus afer afer | reverse complement strand
TGATTTGGTCATGTTGTCAGAAGGGACCATTCCCTGGAGAAGGATGTCATGCTTGGTAGGGTGGAGGGTCGACAAAAGAGGGAAAGGCCTTCAAGAGATGGATTGACATGGCTGCAATGATGGGCTCAGGTATAGCAGGGATTGTGGAGCTTGTGCGGGATCAGGCAGTGTTTCGTTCTGCTGTGCATGCGGTCGCTGAGTCAGAAACAACTCCATGGCCCCTAACAACAACAACAACCCAGTCATCTTGTGAGAGTCACAAAGACCTTGGGGGGAAAGGTCATATTAAGTAATTCGCTGTACTAAAAAATGTAAAAAGTGTAAAATTTTTTTTAATTTCCTATAAATAGTATTTAAATTTTACCAATTAGTTAACATTTTCTATTCAATTGTACTCATTAAGTTTTAATATTAGTCTGAGTGATGCTGGAGTGTGCACTTTTAGTTTTATTTATTTTCTTTATTATTATATTAATTTTAAAATAATAAAATTAAACATTTCACTGTGAATCACAAACTTTTTTTTGTTTAAAAATTATTTTTGTTAAGTCCATGTTGCAGAAAAAGAAAATATGTTTTTTTTCTTTTTTTCTTTCTGTTTAGACCTGAGTCAGAAGTTAATACAGTATGCTTATGTGAACAAAGGTCATTTGTTATTTCTGATCTTGATCTCTTGGTTCTGTGCTTATTTACTCTTTCAGTCAGCCTTGCTATTAAAAATGAAACAATAAGTACTTCCTTTTCAGCTATTTAACCAAAAACTAACCAAGTTTACCTCAAAGTTAATTTGTATTTTCTTTGTGCATGATATGGAGCTCTGGTGGCATAGTGGTTAAAGGCGTTGGGCTGCTAACCAGTATGTTGGTGGTTCAAACCCACAAGCTGCTCCGTGGGAGGAAGATGATACAATTTACTTTCATAAAGATTTACAGCCTTGGAAACCCAGTGGGGTCACTGTGGGTCGGAATCAACTCTATGGGAGTGGGTTTTGGTTTGTGCATGATAATGCAGAAATCTGAACTCTATATAGCCCAAATATATGAAGAGAAGAACATCTTAGTGCTTTCTCCAAATGTTTGGTTCTAATATTTTGGACTACTATGAAATTCTAAAGTCATACCTATTAGCTCCATAAAAATTACATGAAATCCTGGATTTTTGCATTGATTTCTTTTTATTACAGTTTCTACTATATCTTTCAAAAATTCATGACAAAGCAAAATCACTGTGAAAGAAACATGTTTGCATGGCTTTTTTGCTTACTTTTTGGGAATAAGTTTTGAAAGCTATTAATGAACATTTATTTAGTACTTCAAGTTCTACAGATTTAATCTTTCCTTGCAGGCTCCCAGTGGCCAGCAGGTATCATTGTTGCCCTTATTAATGGATGGGAAACTGAAGCACAGGGTGGTTAACTGGCTGACCAAGAGAGAATAAATAATGGACAGGGAGTTTGAACATTAGAGAGGTTAAGTGAAACCTAACTGTAGCTAAGTGGTAACTTTTTTAACTAACAGAAAATGAGTTTCCAAGAAACTCTTTTGATCTGAAATCATTGCTCCTCAAAGGCAGAGGGGTAATTGATGTCTGGCATGAGCTTTTGTTTGCTACCCTTACTCCCAGCCTACCTGGAAATTGCCCAACACCAGGAGGCAGGGTGTGTTTTTACTGGCCTGTAAGCTCCGCATCATTGGAACTGTTCGGCTTTAAAACTTAACTTTTCCTGCCAATGTCAGCATCCACCCTTGTCAGCACTTCTTTTCCATTTGTGAATAGTATAGTTAAACCTTTCACCAATCCTTTTCTAGAAATATTTTCTATTTAGAACTTGGAAGTTTAGAATTTTCTAAGTCTGAAAAAAATATATTTCAACTAAGCAGCTTTACTACTTATTTAAAAGGTAAGTTTAGAAAATATATGTACACATATACAAGTACATGGTGTTTTTCTATATGACCTTTGCACTTACAGCAAACATTTGTGCAACATACAGTGAAGTTTAAGGTAATCATTGAAGTGATTTCACCAGTGAATTAAAGTTGTGCTAAAAGATTGGTTAGCTGTAAAAAGAAAATCTCTAAGCTAAAACTCAACTCAAAAAGATTAGTGTATATGAAAATTTTGGAGCATTTAGAATAAAATAAGTTCTTCTACATTTGTTTTGTATTCTTAAATAGCAAAATAAAAAAAAAAATGCTTATTTTGTTTTGTTCCTATTGCCACATGGCAATTCTCAGGCCTGAGTATTTGTGGAATATTAGTTGAACATGTAAACTAGTTGTGTTGAAGATGATAGTCACAAAGTTACATTATAGCCTCTTAGGAGAAGTGCTTGAGTTAATTATTCTAGAAATATATTTTAATGAAAATTCACATCATTTCAAGGAATAGAAAACATTGTTTTTCATAAAAATTTAATTCATTAGAAAAGTGACATCACCCCCAAATAATTCTAGCTCACTTATTTTTCAATAAGCCCACAAAGCAGTATATTGACAGAGAATTGCCAGAAATGCAAATTGGATTTGGAAGAGGATGTGGAATAAGAGATATCATTGCTGATGTCAGATGGATCTTGGCTGAAAGCAAAGAATACCAGAAAGATGTTTAGTTGTGTTTTATTGACTACACAAAGGCATTTGACTGTGTGGATCATAACAAATTATGGATAGCATTGAGAAGAATGGGAATTCCAGAATACTTAATTGTGCTCATGGGGAACCTGTACATAGACCAGGAGGTTGTTGTTCTAACAGAACAAGGGGACACTGCATGGCTTAAAATCAAGAAGGGAGTGTTTCAGGTTTGTGTTCTTTCACAACAACAACAACAAAGTGATAAACTCAATTTTAGACTACTACAGTGCAAATATACTTTTAAAACATGCATTTTTGAGGATTTCCTTTGGCTTAAAATTTTTAAACTCGAAATAGTTTATAAACCAAAATAAAAAGTGTAATAAATCTCACAACTATTCCATTTTCCTCTATGCCAAGTGACAAAATCTCATTTCAGTTCAAAAATACTTTAAAAATACAGCTTTAGCTCTTGAGCTCTTGACTTTGGAGGGCAAAAGCTACAGATTCAAAAAAGCTGTCAGTTTAAAGCAGTAGTTTTCAGTCAGGGACAAATGTGCTCATCATAGGACATGTCAATGTCTGGAGACAGTTTTGAGCATCACAACTTTCTGTTTGGAAATGGGAGTGTTACTGGAATCTAGTGGGTAGGGGTTAGGGACGCTACTAAGCATACTGCTTTGCACAGGTGAGTCCCACACAACAAAGAATATTCAGCCCCAAGAGTCAATATCATCAACATTAAGGAGCCCTGGATTAGATTTTCAACTAAGTAAACCAAGTGTGCTCCTTAAATATTTTATTTATTTCATATTGACACTTCAGTATTTAAACAACAGTAAATTCAAACTGACAGTACAACTTACTTTTTAGGGCTTTGGCTAATCCAGTATTAAACTTTACAAAAATCGTTTTGCCTTCTGATGTTTAATAAGAATATTGCTGTATTAAGTAGATTTTTAAAGTTTAAAAATATAATTTAGTTGGGGAAGAAGACAAGTTAGATGTATGAAAACATAACAAAAAAATGAAATACAAATAAAGGACAGCTCATCTTATCTTGAGCAGGTTGTTTTTCTAACAATGGAGAGCTCCAAAAATCAAATACTTTACATGTGTTTTCTCATTTGTTTTCTTTCAGGATTGAATATTAAGTCCTTGTGGCTATAGTTGAGAGAATAAGCATCTATTTAATGTCTAGGATTGTGATTATATACATACTCACACAGTTAAATGTACTGGTCAAGACCAATTTATTGAGACACTGACACATTACAGCTATCATATGTATTGTAGAAGAACATATAAGTCTGTTTTCCCCTCCAGAGGTAAAGGTCAACTAGCCTATCACTGAAAATAATTCAATTCAACTGGAAGAACAGAGAGAGCAGAATTAAAATGTTTGAGAGAAATGGACACTCTAGAGTGACAAGAATATTGTCATCCACATACAATATTCTATTCTCAGGTGATAAGTGAAGCAAATCAGTAAATGTAAATTAAAAAAAAAAAAAATCAGGCTAGAAAAGTTAAAGAACCAGATAAGCAAACAATTATCTGTAGTAGCATGACCTAAAGGGAATAAGTAACAACTCCCACAGACCCTCAAAGGTATTGTAATTCTGCAGACATTGTAGCTTGTGTTGCTGTGCAAGTCCAAGAGCAGATTCCTAAAGGGATTGAACCATGCCTAGCGTCCAACTGGATGGGTTCTTGCTTGATCTAAGACTGCTGCAGGTGGTGCTGTGTTCCATATCAGTGAAAGGCTTAAAGTTGAGGAGCATTGCCACATATTAAACAGGAGCTCTGATGGCCTAGTGCCTAAGGCATTTGACTGCTAACCAGAAGGCTGGTTAAATTAACCCACCAGCCACACCTCAGAAGGAAGATTGGGCAATCTACTTCTGTAGATATAATGCCTTGGAAACCCAAGGAGGGGTCATTTATTAAGAGGATGGAATGGATGTTTGCATATGGAACTCTTTTGATTCTGTTAGGAATTCTGAATGTAAGGGTAAGAATTGTGTAAGTGTAAGTGTAAGAATTGGGCCTTGTAAACTATATTAGTTTCCTAAGGCTGTTACTTGGTTCCACAGTCAACACCAATGGAAGTAGTAGTCAAGAAATCAGACTACGATTGCACTGGGGAAACCTGCTGCAAAAAGACCTCTTTAAAGTGCTGAAGAGCAAAGTTGTCTCTTTGAAGACTGTTGTTGTTGTTGTTATGTGCCATCGAGTCGGCCCCGACTCATAGCGACCCCTCCTTTGGGTTT
>NW_006922004.1:106019-109795 GCF_000298275.1 Orycteropus afer afer | reverse complement strand
TGTGTGTGTGTGTGTGTATCTATCTATCTATACAACCAGAAAAAAAAAAACAACTCACTGCTGGCAAGGCAGATCCAACTCATAGCTACCCCTCCTTGGGTTTCCAAGGCTGTATCACTATGGAAGTAGATTGCCCAACTTTCCTTCTAAGTAGTGGCTGGTAGGTTTGAACCTTCAGCCTTCTGGTTAGAAGTCAAATGCCTTAGACACTATGCCACCAGAGATCCCATATTTCTTTTCTCTAAAAACATTTAAAATGTTTCTGTATATCTTTAAAAATGAGGTTGTTATGTTATAAAACCTCCAAAATACTGGCTTAAAAGTTATTTCTAAGATATACACACACACACACACAAAGACACACTGGGCAAACATTTCTGAATACTCTACATTGATAGTTGAATAGGAAGAAAGAGTCTTAATTTTCTACCTGCTGAATTATGAGTTGAGGAGTTCTGGTGGTTCAGTGGTTAAGGCATTCGACTGACAACCAAAAGTTCTGTGATTCGAACCCTCTAGCTGCTGTTCAGGACAAAGGTGTGGCAGTCTGCTTCCATAAAGATCTACAGCTTTGGAAACTATGGGGGAAGTTCTACTCTCTAGAACTATAGGATCGCTGAGTCAGAATTGACCTAATGGTAATGGATTTGGTTTCAGAATAATGAGTTTAAAAGAAAATAAAGCTCTAAATATCTATTCTATATTCCAGAGATTTTTGTTGTTGTTGTTCTGTGTGAGGGACACTAAGTACCATGTTCAGGAATGAATTTTCAATAATCCTCCTGACCAGGGATAAAAAGTTAATATTACACCATTATCCACAACGCAAATTTCTGATTGCTTTCATGATGCCATTAGCCCAGATATTTGTTAGAAACATAGGATTTCTGGCCAAGCAAGCTGTGGCCTGGCACAGCAGTCTTGCTAATGTGCCTAATGAGAGAGTAGAGAGATACTTCATTGCAGGCATAAGCAGGCCAGGGCACTGCCCAAAGCCCTCTGGCTTTAACACGTTTGTTGTGTTATTATATAATGGGCACTTGAGCTGCATCCCATGAAGTGCTTTTTCATTTGCTTTCCCCTCCTCCTCCTCTTCCACTGTTTTATTATCAGATCACTGTCTGTGTCTACTATTACCATACTATTTCTTGTTAAAATTAAGCAGAAGAATGGATAGACATTAAGGTATAAGGAGAAAAATTGTTAGTGGGGAGAACAACATATGGAATGGTAAACATTCTGCCACAGAGGCTTGGGGCCAACCAGGAGAATTTCCCTTATCACAGCCCAGCTTGACTTTGTACAAACTATGGCCTTGTTGTCCTTATGCTGTTACTAGTTGTATAAGCTAAACTGTGACCAGGCAGCCTAGATGACACGTGAATAGAGGGTCATACCTATGAACACATTAATTTAAAATTCTCATTTTAATCAAAAGTGCTCATTTATTCTTATACTGAAGAAGTTAATTTACTAGTATTAACTCACATTTTTATATCACCTATGTAATGTTTAGGGAGCTCTGATGATGCAGTCGTTAAGTGCCTAACTGCTAATCAAAGAGTTGACAGTTCAAAACCAGTTCAGTCTTTCTGAGAGAAAGATGAAGCAGTCTGCTTCTGTAAAGATTACAGCTTTGGAAGCCCTATAGAGTTGTTCTACTTTGTCCTATAGGGTTGCTATGAAGTGGAATGGGCCCTACAGCAACAGGTATATAGTGTTCAGGAGCACTGCTGGCACAATGGTTAAGCAGTCGGCTGCTAACCAAATACCAGCCACTCTGTGGGAGAAAGATGTAGCAGTCTGCTTTCATAAAGATTTATAGACTTGGAAACCCTATCCCTAGAGGGTCACCATGAGTAAGAATCAACTTGACAGCAGTGGGGGTATATAGTGTTCAGGTTTACAAAGGAAACATTGTACTAGTAGGAATACATGTGTTCTCACTCTTTTTTAGTAGCATAGCTTATAATACAAGAAAAAATCTTTTCTTAATTATAGTATAATGCTAATAAATCTAAAACTGAATCAGAAGACATTTAAAAAATTCTAAAAGAGGTCAAAATTATATTTTTAAATATGGTTCTAGACTATAGAAGTTTGTGAAAGAAAATAGACGAAAACGCAGGAAAAACATGTCGATATTTTTTTTCCACACACATATAAATCTACAAAAAGTGTCAGCTGACCTCCTCTAACTTCACAAGTAGGAGAGAGAATCGCCAACAGCATTAACATCCTGAGGCTGATTTCTTGAGGCAAAGGGCAGATGTGCCACCACCTTTCAGCCTTTTTGCAAATTCTGACACCAATGGTCCCTCCCATGGCTCTCTGTGCTTCTCTGCTGGGTTTGATAACTTATTGCACTGGCTACACAGAACTTACAGACAATACTCACATTTCTGGAAGTAATAGGTTACAATTTAGGATCAGAAATGACTCAAGATACAGTTCTATCAAGACAGCTTCTTCTCAGCCATGTCACAGGCACAATTCTCTCTGGCCTAAGCCTCTTGGCTTTGTGGTCCCTTAGTCTCTGCCCTGCTCAGGCAAGTGTTACAAAGCTCATTTGTTTTGCCAATAGGTATCCAGAGGAGTACCCTACTCCACCAGCAAGCTTTCTGCCCAAAGACACTAAGCTTTCTTGCTCCATGGACCAAGAAGCGCACTGCTTTGCCTCATGTTAGTCTCTTTGTTCTGCTGCCCCTACTGCCATGGTTTCTCTGCCACCATCTCTTGCCATCTCACCAAAGTATTACATACAGATCTATCTTTCCTGGATCAAGGAAGTTAAGTGCAAGGATCTCAGGTCTAAAGGATGCCCTCCACTCCTGGCTCTACTTTCTTGATGGTACTGAGTTCCTCCACCACTACTTTAGGCCTCTGAAATGGTTCATTTTAAACCTAACAAGAGAGCAAAACTGGCCAATCCCTGCATTAGGGATCCATATGCATTATTTGCATGGTTCTCCACCATAAGAGTGCTGTGCACCTTATTTACATTATTAGCAAGTTACCTAATCCCCTTCGTGGTCCATAAGCACCTCACATTCGCATAGTCCAACCCAGTCATCTTGACTGAGGAGAGTCAGCCACAGGGATCCAGGTGAGGAGAGGGAACTCAAGCAGGCCCAAAGCAACAGGGCAAGAGAGCAGAAGAAAGGGGATTAAAAGGCCCAGGAATCCAGACAGAGGAGGAGTCAGCCGCAGGGACCCAGGTAAGGGTGATAGGGGAGGTTTTCAACAGGGAGACAAACTTGTCTGTCGGTTTGTCCTACCGTGGTGATGTGTTGATGTGAGTTTTGAGGCTGAGCCACTGGTGTTTCTAACCCAGAGGGATGCACATGGTGCACAGGTATCAGCCCAGCTTACAGACCAAGACAGACTAGGAAGAAGGAAGAGGCCATCCACTTCTCAAAGAATTGGCCAGGGAAAACCTTATGAATAGCAAAGAAACACCGTTTAATACATAACCATGCAACTTTATGAATAGTCCGATTAGGTTAGAAGACTCTCAAAATAGGACTGGGAAAGAGCTGCATCATCTTAGTAAACCCAGCCTTAGTCCTATGGATAAGGTAAAGCTTTCAGGACCTCCATTTGCTGATGTGGCACCACTCAAATTGAAGAGAAACAGCTGCAGACACCCATTAATCATCAGAACATGGAATGTACAAAGTATGAATCTAGGAAAATTGGAAGTTGTCAAAAATGAAATGGAACACATAAAGATTGATATCCTCAGCATTAGTGAGCTGAAATGCACAGCTTTTGGC
>NW_006922004.1:96106-99209 GCF_000298275.1 Orycteropus afer afer | reverse complement strand
CCTTTGGGTTTCCGAGGCAGTATCACTACAGAAGTAGGATTGCCCAACCTTCCTTCTGAGGAGTGGCTGGTGGGTTTGAACCGCTAGGTGTGCCTAACCCAAGCCATGGTGTTTTCAGTCACCTCATATACATGCGAAAGCTGGACAATGAATAAGGAAGAAGAGCTAATGCTTTTGAGTTGTGGTGCTTTTGAAGAATACTGAAAGTACCATGGACTGCCAGAAGAATGAAGAAATCTGTCCTGGAGGAAGTGCAGCCGGAATGTTCCTTGGAAGCGAGAATGGCCAGATTTAGTCTCACCTACTGTGGTCATGTTGTCAGAAGGGACCATTCCCTGGAGAAGGATATCATACTTGGTAAAGTGGAGGGTCGGTTAAGAAGAGGAAGGCCCTCAGCGAGATGGATTGACACAGTGGAAATGATGGTCTCAGGAGTAGCAAGGATTCTGAGGATGGTGCAGGGTAGTGTTTCATTCTGCTGTACACAGGGTCGTTATGAGTCAGAGCCAACTCAATGGCACCTAACAACAACAACAAGGGCTGTTGTAACAAAGTACCAGAAACTAGGTATCTTAGAAGAATAGAAATTTTTCGTAGTTCTGAAGCCTAAAAGTCTAAATTCAAGGTGCTGGCAGGATCATGCTCTCTCTTTGAAACCTGTATGAGAACAGCCTTCCTTGCCTTTTCTCAACTTCTTGGGGTTCCTTGCTGTCATTGGTATACCTTAGCATGTAGATGTATCACTCCATTCTCTGCATCTGTCTTCTTATAGCCATTTTCTCTCTGTGTCTCTTCTCCTTTTTTTTATAAGGACACAAGTAATATTGAAATAGGGCCTACTCTATTCCAATATGACATCATGTTAGCAAATAACAGCTTCAAATACCCTCTTTCCAAACAAGATGAGAGTCACAGATACTGAGGTTATGATTTCAATGTATGTATTGTGGAGAATCAGTTCAACCCATAGCAGGCACTTACTCATTCTCATTCAAATATCTCAAGCCTACATTATGAAATCTAACTTTTCAAATTCTTTCACAATAAATTTGACATAGCTACCATCAGGATAGTACCATTACTATTGTATTGGGAGAGGAGGAGTAGTTATGAGACTCTAAGACGGTATTTTGTTATTACTTATCATCGCAATTTTGTGGCCCTGACATTTAAGAATAGAATGACTTAATGGAATTTTGTAACCTATGACTAGAAAAAAATAATGGGAATATTCCCAAAAATCGTACAACTTTTTCATTTTTTTTTTTCATGGAAATAGAGACATCAGAAGGTGAAAACAGTAAACATAATCTTAAAGATAATAAAAGCATATTAGAATGTGATCATTTTGTTCACAGCTATAAAAAATTGTCTTCTACTATTTCTCAACACAGGCAGCCATGTAGAAATTTTCAAGGCAAGTATGTATCTTGAGAATGTAGAGTTGCAGGTCTTCTTGTCCGATGAATTCAAAACACCAATGGCAACATTTGGAAAAATGAATGAAATTAGGAGAATTGATGTGCTGAGATCATTATTGTTGTTAGGGTCAAAGAAAGTGTTGATATCCCAGGAACTCACCAGAGATATTTTTGGAACAATCTCATTGTTCTCTTATAAGAGAATGTACTATAATCCCACCAATTTTTGTTGAAAGCTGAGCATTTTAACCATGGTGTCACCATGGATCCTCACATATTGTAGAATCATTTTTCATTTAACAAAAAAGTGGTCCTTTCATAGAAATGTATAGGTCCATACTTAAAACAGATTAAAAACATGTTGGAGTGTATATAGAGAAAATACTTTGTATTTATTAATACATTTTCTAGAAATTGGCTGTGTTGTATCAAATAAAGGAAGTATATGTGCATATGTATTTTCAGTGAATTTTGAAAGCCAGTAGGATATTTCTAAAATCAGTTAGCTGTCAAATATCTCCCTTTGTTTCAGAATTATCTGCTGTGTAATATTCATATTGAATTTTAACTTTAGAGTGCTCCCACCTACTAAGGAGAAAAGCAAGATAATAGAATTCAACATGATAAGTGATATGATGAAAGTGGCATAGGAGTTCTAAAGATTAGGACTTAGAGTCCCTGGGGGCAAAAGAGAGAGCTCAGCTACACAGGCACAGAGGAGTGGCTAGTAGAACAGAGGGAAGCATCATAGTGCAGGTGGAGAGGGCAGGATGTGCAAAATAAGTTTGTTTCTTTTAAGAAAATTTATTTTTCTTTCTTTACGTTATTGTGGTTAAAATATACACAAAGACATTTACCAATATAACAAATTCCCCATTTACAGCTCAGGGGCATTGATGACGTTTTCCATGTTACGCCACCAATATTGCTATCCTTTTCCAAAATATTCCACCACCATTAGCATAAACTCAATGCTCCATACACAAAAGCTTCCCCTTTCCCCCCTCACTCCTACCCTCGGTAACCACTAATAATCTTTGGTTCCTATATATATAATTTTTTTTGTTTTTCAGACTGTTCAGAATTTAGCCTCCTCTCCCCTCCCATCTCTGGTAGCCAACAAAGAAACTTTCCTTCCATGTATAAACTTTTCCTTGGCTTTTTACGTTAGTGGACTAGTACAATATTTAACCTTCTGTGATTGACTTCTTTCACTCAGCATAATGTTCTCCAAGTTCAGGCACGTTATGCAATGTTTTGTAGAGTCTACATTATTCTTTAGGGTTGCATATTATTCCATTGTGTGTATGGGTGTTTATGCATTCATTAGTTGATGGGTACTTAGATTGTTTCCATCTCTTTGCTATTGTGAATAGTTCTGCAGTGAATATGAGTGTGCATATATCTGTTCCTGTCTTGCCTCTCACTTCTTTAGAAAATATACCTAGTAATGGGATTGCTCTGGTAGCGTAGTGCCTAAGGCACTTGACTGCTGACCAGAAGGCTGGAGGTTCAAACCCACCAGCCACTCCTCGGAAGGAAGTTTGGACAGTCTACTTCCATAGTGATACCACTTCAGAAACCTAAGAATGGGTCACTATGAGTCAGGTCTGACTTGATGGCACCTAACAATGGGATTGCTAGATTGAATGATATTACTATTTTCAACTTTTTTTTTTTTT
>NW_006922004.1:95264-96006 GCF_000298275.1 Orycteropus afer afer | reverse complement strand
GGCTCCAGGAATTGACGGAATACCCATTGAGATATTTCAACAAACAGATGCCCCATTGGAGGCACTCACTCGGTTATGCCAAGAGATTTGGAAGATTGCTACCTGGTCAGCTGACTGGAAGAGATACATATTTGTACCCATTGCAAAGAAAGGTGATCCCACAGAATGTGTAAATTATAGAACAATATCATTAATATCGCATGCAAGTAAGATCTTACTGAAGATAATTCAAAAAAGGTTGCAGCAGTATATTCACAGAGAACTTCCAGAGGTTCAAGGTTGATTCATAAGAGTGCATGGAACAAGAGATATCATAGCTGTTGTCAGATAGATCTTGGCTCAAGGCAAATAATACCAGAAAGATGTTTACTTGTGTTTTATTGACTATACAAAGGCATTTGATTGTGTGGATCATGAGAAATTATGGATAACATTGAGAAGAATGGGAATTCCCTAACACTTGATTGTACTCATGAGGAACCTGTACCTTGACAAGGAGGCTGTCATTCGAACTGAACAAGGGGATACTACATGGTTTAAAATGAGGAAGGGAGTGTGTCAGGGTCGTATCCTTTCCCCATACTTATTCAATCTATATGCTGAGCAAATAATCTGAGAAGCTGGACTATATGAAGAAAAATGTGGCGTCAGGATTGGAGGAAGAATCATTAACAACTTGAGATACGCAGACGATACAACTTTGCTTGCTGAAAGTGAGGATGACTTGAGGCACTTACTGATG
>NW_006922004.1:81888-86743 GCF_000298275.1 Orycteropus afer afer | reverse complement strand
GTATCATTTGTTAAACAGACAATCACTTCCTCCTTTAATAGATTTCAGCCTTTTGTCAAAAATCAGTTGGCCATAGGTTGATGGATCTATTTCTGGGTTCTCAATTCTATTCCACTGGTCTGTGTGTCTTTCCTTATACCAATACGAGGCTGTTTTGACTACTGTGGCTGTATAGTAGGTTTTGAGATCCAGGAGTGTGACACCTCCTATTTTGTTCTTCTTTTTCAACAGTGTTTTAGTTATCTGAAGTCTCTTTGCTTTCCATATAAAATTATTGATTGGTTTTTCCATGTCTTTAAAGAATGGTGATGGAATCTGGATCAAGATGGCAGGATGGCATTGATTGTATAGGTTGCTTTGCATAGTATTGACATTTTCACAATGTTCAATTTTCTTATCCATGAACATGGTATGTTATTCCATTTATGTAGTTCTCTTATTGCTTCTTGAAGTAGTGTTTTGTAGTTTTCTTTGTATATGTATTTTGTGTTCCTGGTAAGAATTATTGCCAAGTATTTTATTTTTTTTGGTAGCAATTTAGATGAGAGAGAGAGATGCAACAAACGCAATGCACTGTCATCCAGCCAGATCCAACTCATAGCGACCCCTCTTTGGGTTTCTGAGGCAGTATCACGATGGAAATAGATTGTCCAACCTTTCTAGCTACCAAAAATAGCTACTTTTGGTAGCTAATTGGATATTTCCATCACTGGTTTGTTAGCTTGTCATACTGTGGTGGTTTTCATGTGACTGTGAGGCTGGAGTCTATGCCACTGGTATTTCAAATACCAGCAAGATCCCCATGCTGGCAGAGCTGCCAGACTAAGACAGACTAAGACAGACGGAAGGGTCCATCCAATTCTGAAAGAATTGGCCAGTGAAAATTTTATCACTAACAGTGAAACACTGTCTGATATAGTACTGGAAAACTATGACTAGCCCTGAAACTCTGTTTGATATAGTGCTGGAAGATGAGCCCCTCCGGCTGGAAGGCACTCAAAATACAACTGGGAAAGAGCTCCCTTCTCAAAGGAGAGAGGACCTTAATGATGTGGATGGAATAAAGCTTTCAGAACCTCCATTTTCTGATGTGGTACCACTAAAAATAAGAAGCACCTGCAAACATCCATTAATAATTAGAACATGGAATGTACAAAGTATGAACCTAGGAAAATTGGAAGTTGTCAAAAATGAAATGGAGCACATAAAGATTGATATCTTAGACATTAGTGAACTTATATGGACTGGTTTGGGCCATTTTGAATCAGACAATCATGATCTACTATGCTGGAAATTAAAAATTGAAGAGGGATGGGGCAGCATTTACCTTCACAAATAATGTTTCAAGAACTATCCTGAACTACAATGCTGTCAGTGATATGTTAATATCCATATGCCTACAAAGAAAAGCAGTGAACACTACTATTATTCAAATTTACACACCAACCACCAAAGCCAAAGATGAGGAAATTGAAGATTCTTGTCAACTTCTATTGTTTGAATTGACCAAAAATGCAATTAAGATGTATTGATTACTATTATTAACTAGGATGTGAAAGTTGGAAATAAAGAAGAATCACCAGTAGCTGGAAGATATAGCATAAGTGATAGAAATGATGCTGGAGATTGCATGATAGAATTTTGCAAGACCAACAACTTATTCATTGCAAATACCTTTTTTCAACAACATAAATGGTGGCTATACATGTGGATTTCACCAGATGGGATACACAGGAATAAGACAGACTACATCTGCTAAGAAAGGTGATGGAGAAGCTCAGTATCTACCACCAAAACAAGGCCATGTGCTGACTGTGGAACAGACCATCGATTGCTCATATGCAAGTTCAAATTGAAGCTGAAGACAATTAAAAGTCCATGAGAGCCAAAATATGACCTTGATTGCATCCTTCATTAATTTGGAGACCATTTGAAGAGTAGATTTGACTAATTGAACACCAATGACCGAAAACCAGAAGAATTATGGCATGACATCAAGAATACCATCCATGAAGAAAGCAAAAGATCATTAAAAATAGAAGAAAGGAAGAAAAGACCAAAATGGATGTCAGAAGAGACTCTGAAACTTGCCCTTGAATGGAGAGCAGCTAAAACCAATGGAAGAAATGGCAAGATAAAAGAGCTGAACAGAAGATTTCAAAGAGCAGTTGGAGAAGACAAAGTCAATTATTATAATGAAATGTGCAAAGACTTGGAGTTGGAAAACCAAAAGGGAAGAACATGCTCAGCAGTTCTCAAGGTAAAAGAACTGCAGAAAAAATTCAAACCCCATGTTGCAATACTGAATGATTCTATGAGCAAAATATTGAATGATACAGGAAACATGAAAAGAAGATGGAAGAAATACACAGAGTCACTGTACCAAAAAGAATTGATCAATGTTCATCCATTTCAGGAGGTGGCATATGATCAAGAACCAAGGGTATTCAAGGAAGAAGTCAAAGCTACACTGAAGGAATTGGCAAAAAACAAGTCTCCAGGAATTTATGGGATATATTGAGATATTTCAACAAATGGATGCCGTGCTGGATGTACTTACTTATATATGCCAAGAGATTTGGAAGACAGCTACCTGGCCAACTGACTGGAAGAGATCCATATTTGTACCCATTCCAAAGAAAGATGCTCCAACAGGATGTGGAAATTATCAAACAATATCATTAATATCACACACAAGTAAAATTTTGCTGAGGATAATTCAAAAATGGTTGTAGCAATATATTGACAGGGAACTTCCAGAAATGCAAGCTGGATTCAGAAAGAGGACATGGAACGAGGGATATCATTGCTGATGCTAGATGGATCTTGGCTGAAAGCAAAGAATATAAATGTTTACTTGTGTTTTATTGACTATACAAAAGCTTTCGACTGTGTGGATCATACATTATGGTTAATATTGAGAAGAACGGGAATTCTAGAACACTTAAGTATGCTCATGAGGAACCTGTACTTAGAACAGAACAAGGGGATACTGCATGGCTTAAAATCAGCAAGAGAGTGTGTCATGGTTGTATCCTTTCACTGTACTTACTCAGTCTGTATGCTGAGCAAATAATCCAAGAAACTGGACTATGTGAAGAAGAACATGGCATCAGGATTGGAGGAAGAGTCATTAACAACCTGTGATATGCAGATAACACAAGCTTGCTTGCTGAAAGTGAAGACAACTTGAAGCACTTACTGATAAAGATTAAAGACTATAGTCTATAGTGTGGATTATACCTCAACATAGAGAAAAATGAAAATCCTCAAAACTGGACCAATAAGCAGTATCATGATAAATGGAAAGAAGATTGAAGCTGTCAAAGACTTCATGTTACTTGGTTCCACAATTAACACCAATGGAGGCAGCTGTCAAAAGATCAGATGACTTTGCACTGGGGAAAACTGCTGCAAAAGATCTCTTCAAAGTACTGAAGGGCAAAAATATCTCTTTGAAGACTAAGGTACACCTAACTCAAACCATGGCATTTTCAATCACCTCATATCATGTGAAAGCTGGACAGTGAATAAGGAAGACTGAAGAAGAGTTAATGCTTTTGAGTTGTGGTTTTAGCAAAGAATACTGAAAGTATCATGGACTGCCAGAAGAACTAACAAATCTGTCCTGGAAGAAGTGCAGCCAGAGTGCTCCTTCGAAGCCAGAATGGCCAGACTTCATCTGACCTTTGATTATGTTGTTAGAGGGACCATTCCCTGGATAAGAATATCATGCTTCATAAAGTGGAGGGTCAGTTAAGAAGAAGTCTCTCAACAAGATGGACTGATACAGTGGTTGCAACAATGGGCTCAGGGACAGCAAGGATTGTGAGACTCATACAGGACCTGGCAGTGTTTTGTTCTGTTGTACATAGGGGGTAGCTGAGTTGTAGCCAACTTGACAGCACCTAAGAACAACATTTAGCTATTTATGATGGTTATGTCCTCTTTTTCAAATGATCCTTTAATCATTATATAATCTAATTATTTGTCTGTTATTGTTGTTTTTGTCTTATGGTGTATTTGATTAGAAATTAATATTGTCACTCCTGCTCTCTTTTGGTTGCCATTTGCTTGGTATATCTTCCAAATTTTGATTTTTAGTTACTTTTGTTTTTGTTTCTAAGGTGAGTCTCTTGTAGATAGTGTATTGGTGAGTCGTGTTTTCTTATCCATTCTGTAACTCTCTCTTTCTTGAGTGGTGCATTTAATCCATTGACATTCAGTGTAATTATCAACAAGTATGAATTCAGTGATGTCCTTCTGTCATGTGTGTGTGTTGTGGTGGTGTTGATTTCTTTGTTCCATATAATTTTCTGTGCTGAGCTCATTTTGTTTATAAGTTGTGTTATCATTTCCTTTGTTGCTGTTGTTTTAGTATATGCTGACTATTTGTGCTAGTCCTCTTTTTTATTTTGATGCAAAGGTTTTTATTTTTCTTTGATGTTACCCTATAATTTACAATTTTCTTCCCCAATTTGAAACAGTCTGTTCTATCTTGCAATTGTCTTGACTTCCTTACCATTTAGAAGTTCTGTAACTACACATTTATTCCCTCTTTTCATTTGCAGTTTTCCTCATTTACAAAATGATGTTTCTGGTTCCCTGTTTACAGTCTTGTAAGGTTATTTTACTTTGAATACTTCTATAACTGAGTTGGCATCTGGATTATGTCATCATGTATGTTAATCATCAGCTGTTGTTAGTTCTCTATCTGAAGGACTCCCTTTTGCATCTTTTTAAAGTTGGTATAATTTTAAAAGATTCTCTAATTTCTGCTTATCTGGAAAGCTCCTAATATCTCCCACATATTTGATAGACAATTTTTCTAGGTATATAATTCTTGGCTGAAATT
>NW_006922004.1:65773-80608 GCF_000298275.1 Orycteropus afer afer | reverse complement strand
AAAAATAACCACCACCACCCCCAAAAAAATCAGTAAATAAGGAACATAAACTTCAAAATATATTTTTTAAAAAAGGATAAGTGACAAATAATGAGGAATGAAAGAAAAGAGCAAGAGTAAAAGAATAAGGAAATCTGCAAAAGGAAAAACAAGGAGTGGAAAGAAGGAAGAGGAAAAAAAAGGATAGAACCAGGAAAAAGGAAAGCAGAAAAAGAAAAAGAAAAAAAAAGAACCAGGGATTGGGAAGAGAAAAAAATAAAAGAAAAAGGGGAAAGCTAAAAAGAATAATTTAAAAACAGACAAAAACAAAACTGTGGAGAGCAGAGCATGATAGCCAGGATCTGCCAGGACACAGACTGAGAAAGAACCCCTGCAGGTCAGGAAGGCAGGTGGAGGTGGGGGGATAGCCATGCCCCTTTTCACCAAGAGGGCAGGGGGCACAAGAGTAACAAAGGTAATATCGCACCTCTCCAGTGGTCAGTCTCCAGTGTGGCTGCCCATGCTGTCCTTGGCAGGCAGAATCCACTCCCAGGTCACAGTCCAAGCAAAAATGCCACCCACACACACTCAAAAAGGCTATGCTGGCTGCTTGCCGACATCCAAAATGGTTGCATCCTCTGGAGAGCTGCTGGCAGTCCACAGGTCCACCTGTCCCCTTCCATGCTATTCTCCCTTCTGGTTATCAGTCACCAATGCAGTCCTTTCCCATGCAGCCTTGGTGAGCAGAGCTGAGTCTTAGATTGATATTCAAAACGGCTGTGCCTTTAGGACAGCCAGCAGTCTGCAGCTAAGTTTGTCTCCTTACTGTTTCCATTCATGTTCTTCCACTACTTGGTATTTAATCCAGTCTTTTATCCTTTGCTTCAAAGCTCAGGATTCCAGGATCATCTTCTGTATCAGTTTCAATTGGTTTCTCATTGCTGTGTTGCACAGGGTCTGTGTAGCTTGTCTGCCTATTCCACTATCTTGCCAGAACTCCGCAAGATAAGTTTGAATGGCTACAGTTTCTTTTTCAGGGCTATCCACTTCCCAAAGGAAAAAGATCAGTTGGGGTCCCAGGTGATGCAAATTATTAAGGTGCTTAGATTCTAACTCACTGGTATGAGGTTTAAGTCCACTCAGTAGTTTCTAAAAAGAAAAAACTGACAATCTACTTCTGAAAAATCATCTGATGAAAAGCCTATGATGCACAGTTCTAGTCTGACATGCATGGGGTAACCAGGACTAAGAGTTGACTAGATGGCAACCAGTTGGTTAAATATTGGTTAACAGTTGAAAAATATTAAGTCACTTTCTTCTCATATATTTTGCAAAGCCAGTAGTAGAAAAGTTGAGGAAGGATATATGATAGTTGGAGCTGTGTGTCAACTTGGCTGGACCACAATTCTGTGTGGTTTAAGCAATTGTGATGTGTGTTATTTCCATGATGGGATCAGATGTATATGTTTTGAGCTGACAATCCATTGAAAGGAAATTTCCCTAATGGTGTGGCCTGCTTCCAATATACTTATGGACATCCTGGGAAGAGAGACACTCTTCTGTGGATTGGGATCCTGCTGTGCTGCCTACAACTGTCCATGAGCGAGCAATGCACCATTCAGCCTGGAGATCTTGGATCTGTCATTTGTTGGAATCAACAGCTGGTACTGCTTACCAACCTTGAGCTCATCAGCCCCTGCAGCTGCATGAGTCAAGAAAAGCCTCCAGCTTGATGTTTGATCCAAGAACTCAGGACTTGCCAACTTCTATAAGTGTGTGAGCTATTTTCCTAAGATAAATTTCTCTATATATGTGTGTATAAACCTTATTGGTTTTGCTTGTCTAGAGAACTCAGCCTAACACATTTGGTACCAAGATAGGGCTGGTTCTAGAGAGAGAAAATCATAAGGATGGGCTTCCTAAATTGGTTCTCACTGATTCTGTTTTGGTTTTCCCATTTGATTAATCATAAAGGCCCTGGTGACTCTGCCTCCATTAGTAAAGAGAGCTCTGCTAATCCATGGCATGAGGTTGCAACATTAATATGCAAAATAGCACCACTAATAGATCAAGAACTTTTGAGAAGTGAGGCTCTGGGTGATCGCATATTTGATACTTTTCTGCAATTTTGTGAGCATGAGGAGTATAATGAAGCTTGTTGGTTGGTCCTACCTACACTAGAAAAAGTGGTGAAAGAGTGAGATGAGTTCAGGGCTGCTGAGTCCTAGCTTAAGCACCGCATAAAAGACCTCAGTGTTTCCAGTTATGCTCTGAAGGAAAGCTTTATTTCTTCTAATAACAGAGCTGATATTGCCAAAAAAAAAACAAACAAACAAACCCAGAGTCTTATTGTAAGGGTGGCTGAATTACAACACCAATTAAATTGCCACCCCAGAATGGTGTCTGAAGTTAAAGTGAGGGCATTGA
The DNA here is from genome assembly GCF_000298275.1 of Orycteropus afer afer. NCBI lineage: Eukaryota > Metazoa > Chordata > Mammalia > Tubulidentata > Orycteropodidae > Orycteropus > Orycteropus afer. The sequence continues at coordinate 78,202 of NW_006922004.1, read as the reverse complement.
TTGGGAAAAAATGGGATCCTGAAACCTGCAATGGGGACATATGGGCAGATAGTCAGGAAGATCAGGATATGGAGCCTGTAAATTCTACTGAATCCCTCCCATCTGAAAGAATTACTATAAAACCATCATCCCCTCTGCCTAAGTTTGATGGGATTAATTCAACTGTTCCTGCTGGGTCATTGCCTGAATCAGAGGCCATAGAAGACATTGCTGAATATTCTCAAGAACTTCCCCAACCACCCATTGTTGCTGCTAGACCGATAACTAAAGTTAAGTCGAAGCAAGCCCCAAAAGGTGAAATACAAAGTGTGACTGAGGAGGTGGTACACTACATCTGAAAAGAACTACTTGATTTTGCTAACATGTACAGACAGAAACCTGGACATCTTAGTCCCAAAGGGAGAAACACTCCCACCTGGAGACACAATACTGATTGCATTGAACTGGAAATTAAGAATGCCACCCAACCATTTTGGCTTCCTCATGCCTCTGGATCAACAAACAAAGAAGGATATTACTGTACTATCTGGTGTGATGGATCCTGATTACCAATGGGAAATTGGATTGACTTTACATAATGGAGGTAAAGAAGAATATGTCTGGAATACAGGAGATTCTTTAGGACATCTCTTAGTATTACCATGCCCTGCAGTTAAAATCAATGGAAAATTACAGCAACCCAGTTCTGATATGACTACTAATGGCCCAGACCCTTCAGGAATGAAGGTTTGGGTCACCCCACCAGGCAAAGAACCACATCCAGCTAAGGCACTTGCTGAAGGCAAGGGAAATACAGAAATGGTGGAGGAAGAAGGTAGTTCTGAATACCAGCTATGACCATGTGACCAGTTGCAGAAATGAGGACTGTGACTGTTATATTTCTTCATTGTATATGTGCATCAAATAGTTTTGTTTCCTTCTGTTATGAACTGTGAAATGTGAATAGGGTTAATGTGTCTCAGTTGTACGTGTGTTAACATATCATGTTAGGTGCAAATATGACTTTATAATTGTCTTTATTTAGAGATTATATGTGGTTAAGAAGATATGTACAACTACCAAGTTGACAAGGGGTGGACTGTGACAGTTGGAGCTGTGTATCAACTTGGCTGGACCACAATTCTGTGTGGTTTAAGCAATTGTGATGTGGGTTATTCCCATAATGGGATCAGATGTATATGTTTTGAGCTGACAATCCATTAGAAGGGAGTTTCCCTAGGGGTGTGGCCTGCTACCAATATATTTATGGACATCCTGGGAAAAGAGACACTCTTCTGTGAATTGGGATCGTGTTGTGCTGCCTACAACTGTCCATGAGCGAACAATCCACCATTCAGCCTGGAGATCTTGGATTCATCATTTGTTGGAATCAACAGCCAGTACACTGCCTGCCAACCTTGAGCTCCTCAGCTCCTGCAGCTGTGTGAATCGGGAAAAGCCTCCAGCTTGACGATAGATCCAAGAACTTGGGACTTGCCAACTTCTATAAGTGTGTGAGCAATTTTCCTAAGATAAATTTCTCTTTTCTCTATATGTGTATATAAGCTTTACTGGTTTTGCTTCTCTAGAGAACCCAGCCTAACACAGATACCTAATCCATTTTTCTTTACTCATGAAACTGATAATATCATCTTCAAAATCCATTTACCTAGTGTAGTTCATGTCTATAGGAAACATGTTTATTCAATAGTCAACATTTTGCTGGGGCCTTTATTTCGTTGTTTTCATGTCCTTGTAACAACAAACCCTGCTCTTTGAGGTGCACTATGGGTTCCCATTTCTTTCCCTTTTTCCATGTTGAATTAGGAAAAATGGAGTAAAATCTTCAGGATTATTTGATGAATGTGCTATTTTTTATTTTGTTTCAAATAGCATCTTCCCTGTCTATATAATAAAGAAAAGTCTGGGCAGGCAGAGGAAAAATAATTTCCAGTGTTCCTCTCAAAACTTAATCTTATATTGACAGTCCCCATATTTTACCTGAAAATAGTCAACTTTTAAAGCTATTTAATGGTAATTCATAATGGATACCTGTAGCCAATTTTCTATTTTATTTCAAATAACTTAAAAGAAAATAAGTAACATAAATTACTTAATTTATGATAAAATTATCTTTCATGTTCAATACACAAAAGGAAAAGTGTTGTACATTTTTAGGACACATATATCATTAATGGAAGCAGTTCTTTCTGTTTTCTTGGCATTTTATTTCTTGTAGGTGTTGGTCTTTCTCTTAAAAGCCATCTTGCATGAATTTCTTATTATACCTATAATGTAACCATCATAATCTCTCAGGAAAAAAAAAAAAAAGTTAACTTTATTTAAATTAAAGCTAACAAGAGATAATATCTTTTTTTAAGAATCCTAGTCTCAAGCAAGAGAAAATATATATAGCATCATAAACAAAAAAGAGAATTTAAGGCTTGAAACCTGATGATTTTCGTTCAATTTCTGGTTCTATTACTTTCCACCTCTGTCAAGCTCATTAAATGGTGACCTTTACTTTCCTTTTCTGCAAAATGTGATTAATAATATATGCCTTCCTTCCTACCTGCCCACCTACAAATCAAACAAGACAGACATTTAATTATCATTTAAGTATGTAAAAGAATCTTGAAACTAAACATGCTTTTAAAATACCGTTTGTTATGATAATGACTTCCCAGTGCCCATAATGTTGTTGTTGTTGTTATGTGCTGTTGAGTCGGACTCGACTCATAGTGACCCCTCCTTGGGTTTCCGAGGCAGTATCACTACGGAAGTAGGATTGCCCAACCTTCCTTCCGAGGAGTGGCTGGTGGGTTTGAACCGTCAGCCTTCTGGTTAGCAGTCAAGTGCTTTAGCCACTATGCTACCAGAGCTCCCGTGCCCATAATAAGATTCTTAAAATGACAAGCAGCACTTATATGAAGTTACACTTTACATAAAATACTTAGTGCAAACAATGCACAAAAAGCAATCACCAAAAAGGAGTCTGCTTTTCTTCTTTCTCTAAGCTTTTCTTTCAAGACTATTTCTCACTTGTTCCTTTCCACCCCAAGGCTTCTCTGTGGTTCTGTTGTCCTGTGGGCCTTAGTGTTCACTGATGCTCTGGTTAGGTTTCATCCACACAGTTACTTACTCAGAGAAGAAATCAATGTACTTTAGTAACTCCTTTCTTATTTGGATGTTTTAAATACCTCTGTGAATAGATATATATAAGTGAACAGATATATATAGGTTTATAGTCAATAATTATGTAACTTATATAGCAATAGATTAGTTAGTAGAAGAACTTGAGTAGAAAAAAATAGCAGCATGAATAACAACATGCATCATAGTTGTTTCATAAGTAGCTTTTCTTTAATACTACAAAACTATATGGTTTCTCACAAAAATAGTATTGGACAACTATGTCTATTTTATAATAATTATAATGATTGCTAACATTTATTGAGTACTCAAAATAGGACAGTGTTTTACAGAAATTAAATTACTTAATCCAACAATATAAGGTACATGTTATAATTTCTCTTTTTAATTAAGGGTATGAATAGGAATAGGTTAAGTAACTTGTCTGAGGGATCACAGATAAAAATTTGGGGAACTATAATTAACCAAGCTGCCTGGAACAAGACCCTCCTCACTTAACTGTGATGATATCTTGCCTCTTATAACTTATGTTTTCCAATCAATTAACTTCTTAAATGTTTTCACACATTATATAGTTTTCCAAAATTCAGCATTTACTAGTTCCTATTCCCATATGCTACAGATGACAGAAATATAATGGAGTATCTTATTTTATAACATTCAGATAAGAAGAGATGGCATCTCCTTTCACAAATAAGGAAAGAATAAGAGATCTGTCTGAGATCTCACAGAAATTTAGTGGTAAAGATAGTTCAGAAAGTCTCAGGAGTTATAGTCTGGAGTTCTTTCCAGCATGGTTTGAAGAAAGCATCACAGTCTTAGAAGTCCAAAAGTCCTGCTCTAATCCTTATTTCACCATTTACTAGCCATAGTACCTCAGTAAATCACTTGATCTCTCTATGTTTAACTTACTTCTCTGAATCCATGAGGAAATATTCAAAGCACTTGTGTGTGGTAGTGTGGTTGCTGGGATGGGAGGATGTAAAGTGATATTACCCTGCACTGGCAGCCTTACCGGAAAGATTATCATCCTCTGTCATCGAGTCAATTCCGACTCCTGTTGTTGTTGTTATGTGCCACCAAGTTGGACCCAACTCATAGCGACCCCTCCTTGGGTTTCTGAGGCAGTATCACTACGGAAGTAGATTGCCCAACCTTCCTTCCAAGGAGTGGCTGGTGCATTTGAACCACCAGCCTTCTGGTTAGCAGTCAAGTGCCTTAGGCACTATGCTACCAGAGCTCCCCCTTCAAACTCCTAGCAACCCCCATAGCATTTCCAAAGCTGTCAATCTTTACGGAAGCAGACTGCCTCATCTTTCTTCTGCAGAGTGACTAGTGGGTTCAAACTGCCAACCTTTTTGTTAGCAGCGCAATGCGTTAACTACAACACCACCAGAGCTCCTTTACCTGGAACATAGCCAAGAAAAAGTGGTCAAAAGTTCTACTCAGGAATATGCCACTTTTAGATGGAGAAAAATAAAATCCCTTTTCCTTGAGTTCCTGCCCATCTATCTTGTTATCAAATACTGCTTACTCTCCTCTCTCCCAGCCTATGTGTCCAATTGTCCTTGCCACCTGTGATATTAGGTGTTTAGACATTGCCTAGAAAAGAACTGAGCTTGTGCTAGTAGTTACCATCTGAGTGAAAAATAAAACTCATATAACATCAGCAACCAGAACCAGACACAAATAGATGAATGAAGCCCTCATTTTATTTGCTTGCTTATATTTTGTTTTGCTTCTTTTTTCCCAGAAATCTGTCTAAACCTTATGTCTAATAATGTCAGATTTTCCTGAAGAGCATTTTAGGTTCTCTTAGCCACATATACACATATCCTTCCACATGTTGTTAAGTTTTCTTATCTTCAATTATCAGGAGTATTTTCAATCAGACAATTTTCATAGAAAATATGAAATACTATTTGATGATTTACAACTCTGATGATTTACAACTGTTTGATGATTTACAACTTTGCATTTTGGTGTTTAGCATGATTCATCATGGAATCCTAAGATAGAGTCCATCATATTTATTTTTGGAGCCTGAGATACTTTGAGAAAGTATTATACATATCTTGCCTATAAGAAAGTGATATTACTTGACACCCAATAGTCAGATTTATTTTTGTTAAAACTGTAGCAAGCACTTCTGAGCATAATGTTTAAGCCCCAAGAGGCATGCTTATAAGGTGTACAATCTTTTTTTTATTATACAGATACTTTGTGAAAGCAGCTTCCCTTTTCCAAATTGTTAGATGTATTTAACAGCCTAAAGATAGAACACAAAATAATTTTATTGCTAGAGATATTGAAATTACCCTTGCTTAAAGTCATCATCTTTATCAAAACTTCAAAATAAGAACAATAAAATGTTTCATAGGATTTAATCCCTTTAGAAGAGCTTTTATCATTGAAAATATAAGCATGGAAAAATGGTAATTGTTTTTTTTTTTAAATATCATCTCATTTTCCAAAGTCAACCATAACTCAGCCTGATCTATTTGCTCTTGACAGGCACCAGCATCTTCACTGTCTATGAGGCTGCCTCGCAGGAAGGCTGGGTGTTCCTCATGTATCGAGCAATTGACAGCTTTCCCCGATGGCGTTCCTACTTCTATTTCATCACTTTAATTTTCTTTCTTGCCTGGCTTGTTAAGGTACTATGAAAGTTCTTACAAATAAAGTATACATTTTATTACCATTGCTGCAGATCTGTTGTTTGTTTGTTTTTCATTGAGGATGTCTTCCTCCTTTCCAGCCTTTGGTAAATGTGGTATGTAATTTCCTTTCAGAATGTGTTCATTGCTGTCATCATTGAAACATTTGCAGAAATCAGAGTGCAATTTCAACAAATGTGGGGATCGAGAAGCAGCACTACTTCAACAGCCACCACACAGGTACAGGATCAGTGAGATGATTTTATAACTCTTTTAAAACCAAAACCAACCCCTTGCCACTGAGTCAGTTCTGACTCATAGCAACTCTATAGGACAGATTAGAACTGCCCCACAGGGGCACTGACTGTTTGGTTAGCTGCTGAGCACATAATCACCACACTAGTGTATGTACTCCATTCTGATGAAATTTAAGGAAGCTCTGTTAACACTGGCTTCTGCCATCTCTCTCACTTGTGGAGCTCTTTAAAAAATATGGGTGTCTGGACTAACCCAGAACGAACACCTGAGACTTTCCAGGTAGTAGAGCAAGGGTACCTATATTTTAACAACTCCCAGGATGGTATTGACACAAAACCAGGATTGCCCCCACATGTATTTAGTACCTTTGATTCCATGCTGCCACCACATGTCCACAAAGGCCTTGCAGATAACATACATAGTAACTACAGAATTTCTCATTGAGTGTTTGTTCATGAGGCATTCTGGTGGAGCTGTGGTTAAGACATTGGGGTACTAACTGTAAGGTCAGCGGTTTGAACTCACTAGCCACTCCATGGGAGGAAGATGAGGCAGTTTACTTCCATAAAGATTTATAGCCTTGGAAACCCAATGGGGGTCACTATGAGTTGGAAATGATTGGATGGCAGTGGGTTTGGATTTGATTTGGTATTTGTTCATGACCCTATACAATGGCTCATATATATAGGACTAGACGTTTTAGAATGGAACATATATTTTATTCAGAACTAATTAATCACAGTATAATAAACTGTTAAGATGGCCCTTCTTCTCTACATGAATGCCTGTGATTTTTACAAAATTAGTACATATTCAGAAGGGTTCTTCTATACTCCTGAGAAATTGGAAGTGCCTTGAAATTTGACTAAATGCAGCAGAGCAGATACTACATAGAAGGGAAATTTGAATACATTGTCTTTGTTTTTGTTTGTTGTTTCTTTTTTGGTTAGTAGAAAGAAGAAGGGCAGGTTTACAGATGTACTTCTAGCATAAAGGGAGAAGGGAATATGAGATCTTTTACAAAAGAGAGAAAACATAAACATTGCAGAATCAAGAGTAAAGTAATTTTAATTCATTGCAATGATTAATTTTAAATTTTAAAAGAAAATGAACATAAATCTGTAAATACTTACATAGCTCTTTTGTGACAAAGACATCTGTGAAAAACCCAAGGTACAAATTTTACTTTGGAAACCTTCTAATCAAACTTTTAATAATAATATGATAAAATGATATTAAAAATATTAATGTTTGGGAAAATCCTTGTGTAGCATCTTTGTGAGGTTGTAAAAGATTGAATTGTATTAGCCAATTCTTTATGGATGAAATACAATTAACGTTATTTGGTTTTCACCAGAAACTATTTAAACTTCCAAACAAGATTTTAGTACAACACTATCTAGGTTATATCATAGATGGCATGTAGCAAAGCTTCAAGCAAATACCTCTAATCTTCATTTCTTCCCTCACTGCTTTTATAGCACAGTGTGAGAAATAATCAACTTCCAAATCTCTTTCAACATATCCTTGAAGTAGCCAAGAAAACACTAGAAATGCTGTTTTCTGTTATAGACCTCAAGCCTTCAATAGAAATATAATCCTGTGAACTCAGCAGACAATTTATATTCAATGCTTTAGAGAGATAACCTAACATTTATTTAAAACAATTTATTGCTCTGTGTTTACTAAGTAACCCCTATGTGTAAACCACAGTGGGAAGAGTAGTGTTTGGAAGCACCAAAAATATCTGCCAGCAGTTATAATAGAAAAAGAACTGTGAGGAGACTTAGAACAAAGTTATACAAAAATAATTTTCCTGCAAAATTGTACTTCATCAGGAGGAATAAGTTAGTAATTCAGAGGGAATTCATCTAGATATTCCACAGAGGTCATCACACAGAGAATTGTGAAAAACCTTCATTAAGAAAAACTCTGGGGCTGAGGATATGGTTGCCAAGCAACTGAAGCTCCTGCTGTCAGCCTCTTGGTAAAGCACCACTTAGGTAACCTAGCAACAGGCCTCCCAGACCCCTCCCAACACCTCACAACCACTAGGCAAGTGTCCCTAGATGTTTTTATGTGTGTAGCAAGGGAGAGACATCGTTTTCTGTGATTCTGTTACATTTGTAAAATCTGACAGGACTCTGTGCACAAGGACCTCTTGTTGAATGGTTTTAAAGACTAACTCTCAAGTTTTTAATTCTAATGAAACACTAAGCTTTGAAGAAACAAAGATGACTATTATAAAGCACACAGTTTTTCAGAAATGGAGTCAATGCTTGCTTTTCTCTAGTATGTGGAACATTAACATGTGTTCTATATAAATCATTCCTCACTGAAGGGCATGTTCTACTTGTCCATATCTGTAAATCTGTGGACTCCCTTTGAGAGCCATATGTATAGAAAGCAAATTGTACAGTTTAACAGGACAAGGGTCAGTTTTCAGATATTTTAAGCAGGTCAGTAGGAATTGGTTCTGATATGGACCATTCAGATACAAAAGGATATCAGTAATGAGAATTGTTCCTTTAAAATAATAGCAAAATGACATTTTTCCAACTGAATGGTGACCGATGAAAGTCACAACATAGAAAAAAAAATGCCAAAGGTCTTATAGAAACCAAATACAACACAAAACAGAAACACAAGAGGAAAGCAAGGAGGGAAATTTCAGAATAATAACCATGAGTGTGGCTCTGCACTGATGGAGATTGTGACTTTTGCACCTCCATAATTATTACACATGGATAACCACGTGCACAGTTCCGTGTTGACAAGTGTGTCATACACTCATGACATAAAGACTCCTATACCCATCCAAGATAGGATACCTATGCCACAGTTTTTCAGGGGCTTTAACCCCAGCACTAGATGCTGGAATGTGCAGGCAGGCTGGTAGGAAATGACCTAGGCATTTCTCTCAAGTCCATACCTTCCCCGCTCAGTCCTTAGACGTCTCACTTCAGATACTGGTTTCCTATCTGTGGTGCTTGGTCTAGACTGATACATGTTAGTGATGAGCTTATCTCATTTTGTCTGAATAGAAGTGAAAGAACTGCTGAACTTTAAGACCAAATCAGGGAACTTTCCTGTTAAGTTAGAGTGGTAAGAGTCACAAAGTAAACTTCTAGGAGTCAGTACACACTTCACTTTTATATACGAATCATGGTCCTATATGGTCTTGTTGAGAAGTTGGTATATACAACTTTAAACTTTAGCATCTATTATTATCTCTGATTGAATACTTTGCTGGTATATTTTTTCTGTGTTAGTATCACCAAACTGAAATAGATGACTGGTAAGGGTAGGGATGATATAGGGGGAAAAGAAAGATTCTTTGGAGTCTCCCCACACTTTATAGTTCCATCAACATTCCTTGAACATGGATTCCTAAAACACCTAAAGAATCCTTTGTATAAATATGCAATGTTGAGTTAAAAGTAGAATGTCAATGTAAGGCACATGATCAAAGTGGAAAGAATTCTGCTCCCCCTCAAAAAAAAAAAAGGTGCTTTCAAATGAACTCAAAGAGCATATAATTTTCAAAATAAATAAATATAGAAAGTTCTCTGCATTAAGATTATATATGTGTATGTGTATATAGGAGCTCTGGTGGCATAGTGCATAAGACATTTGACTGCTACTCAGAAGTCTGGCAGTTCAAACCCACCAGCCACTCCTTGAAAGAAAGATTGGGGAATCTACTTCCGTAGAGATACCACCTCAGAAACCCAAGGAGGGGTCACTATGAGTTGAATTGCCTTGATGGGAGTGAATTGTGGTTTTTTTATGTACATATGTGTGTGTGATATAAATGTGTGTGTGTGTCTGTTTAGGCTTGGCTGCTAACCAAAATTTCAGAGTTTCAATCTCATCAGGTGCTTCACAGGAGAAAGATAGGCAGTCTGCTTCTGTATAGATTTATGGCCTTGGAAACCTTATGGGGCAGTTTTATCCTCTCCTATAGGGTCACAATGAGTTGTAATGGACTCAATAGCAGTGGGCTTGATTTTGGTCTATTATATATATTTGTGTAGTGTATGTGTATGTTCCTCCTAGGTTTGTCATTTTAATTCAGTTGCTACTGGCTCCACCTGTTACCAAGATCATTTTTCTCACAATTTCCCATTAGATGACCTGTTATTATTGTTGTTTATGGTCAAGATGATGATTTTCTTACAGTGGAATAATCTCCAAAGCATTCTTAGTTACTTTCTAAATCAATTGACTTTTTTATAAAATTCTAGCATTTGCAGCCAGATAAACCTAAAATAATTCTCAAGAATGAAATTTCCATGAGTCCCCAAATGATTATCCATAGAAAAGAGCACTCATGAAAATTTGTCTGTGTTATAATTGACAATATTGCAATAATTCATAATATTATATACAATAGCTAACTTATATTGTGCGCTGTGCTAATGTCTTTACAAATAGTCTTATTTAGAGTTCTGGTAAGATGGCAGACTAGTCAGACAAACTACACAAGCCCTCTTCAACAAAGAAAAGGAGAGCAATTAACACAGATACAGAAGTTAATCCTGGAGCCCTGAGCTTTGAAAGGAAGGATACAGAAGTAGACTAAACTCCAACTAGTAGCAGAACCTACGTAAAAACACTGAAAAACGAGACATACAGAACTGCGGTCTGTATGCAATCCTGAAGGTGTAGACAGCTTAGATATTGCCAAGTGGAATTAAGACTTAAAAATTAACCTCAAAATAGGCCCTGCTAGCATAGTGGCTAAGACACTTGCCTGCTAACCAGACAGCTGGCGGTTCAAACCCACCAGCCACTCCTCGGAAGGAAGGTTGGGCAATCCTACTTCCGTAGTGATGCTGCCTTGGAAACCCAAGGAGGGGTCACTATGAGTCGGGTGTGACTCGACGGCACATAACAACAACAACAACAACTGAGAGGCTGCATGGAGGACTACTATGATGGCTGGTAAATAAAAGGGGAAGTAGCAAAGAGGAAGATGAGCTGAGTGGTGGACTTTTGGCTGTCTGGAGGGCAGAGCAATTTTGAATGTTTACAAGAGGTTCCACCATTTTAGCTATTTAAAGTGACAGCATTCGCTCAGATTCCAGGGACCTAAGAATAAGCTCTGCTTGTAGGGGACTGCAAGGACATTCTGGACAGAAACGACTGGAAAGGTGTGATATTCCCCCTGTTAGTCTTATATGAGCTGGCAGGTATTCCATCCCAGTCTATGTACTCTGATGCACTGCCCCGCCCTGCCCAGACTTTTTTTTCCTTTTGTTTGTTTGTTTGTTTTAAAATTATAATTACCATTTGTTTTCATTTTATTCATCCTTTTTATTACTATTCTTCCTTCTTCCCTTCCCAGGTTCTAGTTTTTGGCTTTTTTTCTCTTCTCTTTTACTGGTTCCCATTGTGTGTGTGTGTGTGTGTGTGTGTGTGTGTTGTCATCTTCAGCATTCCTCGTTTTTCTTTTTGCATTTTTTCTGTTTTTTCCTTCATTATTCTCCTACTCTACCTATTGTCTCTTATTGCCCCCTCTCCAGATATTACAAGTTTCTTTTCTTTTCTTTTTTTGGTGATTGTTCCTCTGTGTTTATATGGTGTGTTTTTCATCTGCTTGCTTTTACTTTTTTGATGGTTTTATGAGCATAATTTTTGTCTCATTGAGTGGGAGACAGCAGCCAAACCCATACAATACAACCATACCTGCACCTCCTGCAGCTCCACTTACTGAGTGAGAGCCACATCTGCCTTCTCCTGCAACTGGCCAATGATAAACAACCACCAAGAAGAACTTGACTCACCCTTAGCTGATTTTCACAAACAGTTAACAGATCTAAATACAACAATGTCACAATGTCTCAGAGACAACAGACCATCACAGTCCATACAAAGAAGCAAGATAAACCACTAGAAACAAGGGGGCAGGATACAGACCCAAAGCACATCCTTGAGGAAGAGGCAGCATTAGAATTCCCTGATAAGGAATTCAAAGGAATTATATTTAGATATCTTCAAAGGATTGAGAAACAGATCAAAGAAAACACTGATAAAATTAAGGAAAACACAGACAAAACCCTAGAACAATTATGGAAGAATATACAAAAACAAAATGACAAAATAAATGAAAAATTACAAATGATACAAAATCTACAGTTAGAAATTAAGAAGATTAATACTAAATTTTCAGAAATAGATAACACATTGAAAGGGCAAAAGAGTACAATTGAATCAATGGAAGATAGAACTAATAAGATTGAAGATAAATACCTGAATACTTCTTGGAAAGGGATCAGTCATAAAAAAAGATCAAAACAAAATGAAGAAAGCCTAAGGTTCATGTGGGATACCATCAAAAGGAATAACCTACATGTAATAGGAATTCTAGAACAGGAAG
>NW_006922004.1:63751-64763 GCF_000298275.1 Orycteropus afer afer | reverse complement strand
AGAGCAGGAGTGGCAATATTAATTTCTGATCAAATTTACTTTAAGACGAAAGCCACCATACAAGACAAGGAAGGACATTATATAATGATTACTGATCAACTGAACAAGAATATATAACCACAATAAATAACTTTGGACCCAATGAAAGAGCCCCAAAATACATAAATCAGACTTTAAAAGAGTTGAAAAGGCAAATAGATAACTCCACAGTCATAGCGGGAGACTTTAATACACCACTTTCAACGAAAGATACAACTGGAAAGAAACTCAACAAAGATGCAGAAGAGCTAAATAATACAATCTACTAACTTGAATTTATGGGCATCTAGAAAGCACTTCACTCAACAACAGCACAATATACATTCTTTTCCAGTGCACATGGAACGTTCTCCATGATTGATCATATGTTAGGCCATAAAGCAAGCCTTAATAAATTTTAAAACATTGAAATACTGCAAACCATCTTCTCAGATCACAATGCTATCAAATTAGAAATCAAAAATAGGAAGATCAATGGAAAAAGAGCAAACACATAGAAACTGAACAATACTCTCCTTAAGAAAGACTGGTTAAGAGAAGAAATAAAAATGAAATTTAAAAATTCCTTGGATCAATTGAGAATGAAAACACAGCATACCGAAATCTTTGGGACACAACAAAAGCAATGATCAGAGGCCAATTTATGGCAATAAATGCACACATCAAGAAAGAAGAAAAAGCCTTAACCCAACATCTCCAACAATTTGAAAATGAGCAGCAAAAAAAGCCTATAGTCACCAAAGGAAAGGAAATAATAAACATTCGAGCAGAAATCAATGAACTGTGAATGGAAAGACAATAGAAAAAATCAACAAGACTAGAAGTTGGTTTTTTGAAAAAAATAATAAAATTGACAAATCACTGGCAAATTTAACAAAGGAAAAGAGGGGGCAAATACAAATAACATGAATGAGAAACAAAATGGGCAACATCATAACAGAACCAACTGAAATAAAAAGGATAAGGATGACTT
>NW_006922004.1:60548-61776 GCF_000298275.1 Orycteropus afer afer | reverse complement strand
GGGTTCATATCAGGTATGCAAGGATGGTTCCACCTTAGAAAAACAATCAACATCATCCACTACATAAATAAAACAAAAGAGAAGAACCACATAGTCATATCAATTGATGCAGAAAAGGCATTTGATAAAATCCAACACCAATTCCTGATCAAAACTCTCAGCAAAATAGGAATAGAAGGGACATTCCCCAACATATATCCAAAACTAACAGCTAACATTATTCTCCATGGAGAGAGAATGAAACCATTCCCCTTGCAAACAGGAACAAGACAAGGATGCCCTCTATCACCACTTCTATTCAACATTGTATTGAAAGTCTTAGCATGGGCAATAAAGCAAGAAAGGGAAATCAAAGGCATCCAAATTGGTAAGGAAGAAGTAAAACTATCCTATTTTGCTGATGATATGATCCTATACTTAGGAAATCCAAGAGACCCAGTCAAAAATCTACTGTAACTAAATGAGAGACTTAGCATAATAGCAGGATACAAGATCAACATCCAAAAATTAATTGGATTCATCTACACTAGCAAAGAGATTGCTGAAAAAGAAAGAAGGAAATCAATACCATTTGCAATAGCTTCCAAAAAATAAAATACTTGGGAGTAAATCTGACTGCTCACCAGAGGGCTGGTGGTTCATACCTACCAGCCACTCCTCAGAAAGAAGGTTGGGCAATCTACTTCTGTAGTGATACTGCCTCAGAAACCAAAGGAGGGGTCACTATGAGTCGTGTCAACAACAACAAAAGGGACACAAAAAACCTCTACAAAGAAAACTATAAAAGACTACTTCAAGAAACCATAAGTTGTACATAAATGGAAGAAGATACCCTGCTTGTGGACAGGTTGATTGAACATTGTGAAAATGTCAATTCTACCCAAAGCAATCTATACATTCAATGCAATCCCAATCCAGATCCCATCCACATTCTTTAAGGCTATGGAAAAAACAATCACTAACTTTATATGGAAAGGAAAGAGACCTGGGATAAGCAAAGCACTATTGAAGAAGAACAACAAAGTAGGAGGTATCACACTCCTGGATCTCAAAACCTACTATACAGCCACAGTAGTCAAAACTGCCTGGTATTGGTACAATGGCAGACACATAGACCAATGGAATCGAAATGAGAACCCAGAAATAGAGCCATCAAGCTATGGTCAGCTGATCTTTGTCAAGGAGCTGAAATCCATTAAATGGGGAAGAGAATGTCTGTTTAATAAAT
>NW_006922004.1:49357-60298 GCF_000298275.1 Orycteropus afer afer | reverse complement strand
AAAAAATATCTGGCAATGACATATCTAACAAGGGATTTATCTCTAGAATTAAGAAAAAACTCCAACACCTCAACAACAAAAAGACAAATAATCCAATTTAAAAAATGTGCAGAAGACATGAATAGACACTTCACCAAAAAGGATATTCAGACGTCCAACAAGCATATGAAGAAATGTTCGCAATTCTTAGCCATTACAGAGAAGCAAATCAAAACAAAAATGAGATACCATCTTGCCCCAGCACTAACAGAAAACAAAGTTCAACATGACAAAAAATAACAAATGCTGGAGGGGATGTGAAGAGATTGGGACTCTCATACACTGCTGGTGGGACTGTCAAATGATACAACCACTGTGGAAAGCAGTATGGCAATTCCTTAAAAACCTGGAATTAGAAATACCATTTGACCCAGCCATTCCATTACTAAGTATATCTATCTATCTATCTATCTATAGATATCATTACTAGGTATATATCCTAAAGAAGTGAGAGCCAGGACAAGAACAAATATATGCACATCCATGTTAATTGCAGTACTTTTTACAATAGCAAAGAGATGGAAAGCTAGGTGCCCATCAACAGAAGAATGGATAAGTAACCTATGGTACGTACACACAATGGAATAATATACAACCCTAAAGAATAATGTAGAATCTGCAAAACACCACATAATGTGGATGAACTTGAAGGATATTATGCTGAGTGAAACAAGTCAATCACAGGAGGACAAATATTGTATTAGTCTCTTATTGTAAAGAGTCAAGGAAAGGTTTATATATGGAAGGAAATGTTTTTGTGTGTTGGTTACCAGGAGTGAGGGGAGGGGAAGGAATGCTGTTAGACAGGTAGAGACAAGTGTTGATTTGGGTGAAGAGAAGGGCAATGTACCAAACATGAGTGATCAACACAGTGGCATTGAGGAAGAGGAAGACATAGAGAGGTTCATGGGAGTTACTGACAACAAAAAACCCTTTTGTACATACAATAGTGCATTACCAGTGAAGGCAAACATTGACATACAGGTGGATAGATGGGTAGACAGGCTGAACTATTAGGTATGTCTGTGCAGGGGAGAGTGAGCCTCCAAGACCAGGTATAGTGTTGTCAGACAATGTTTCAGTGTATTTCAGACAGTGTATTTGTATGTTCTGTAAGAATTCCCAAGTGTTATTAGAGCTGACATGGGACAGCTACCCAGAGGGAGCAAGTAGTTGGACCTGTGGGCTCAGGACCATAGTCACAGGGGATATCAAGCTCAATTGGTATAACATACTATACAAAAATATTGTTCCACATCCTGTTTTTGCAAGTAGCAACTGGGATCTTAAAAGCTTGCAAGCGGCCATCTACATACAACAATGAGTGTGTCCTTGTCCAGAGCAAAGAAGAATGAAGAAAACCAGAGATACATGGAAGCAATCAGTCCAAGTGACTGGTACACCGTGATCCTCAGCCTGTATGACTATGAGACCAGAAGAACTAGATGGTGCCCAGCTGCCACTCTCAACCACTTAGAGCAGGATCTATGTAGGAGATCCTGGATAGAGTGGGAGAATAATGTGGAACAAAACTCAAAAGCATTGAGGTGGGGACAAGGACCAGGTTTGCTGTTCTGATAGAGGCTGATGGAACCACTGAAACTATGGCCCCTAGCTGCCCTTCAGGTCTGGAATTGAGCTCACTCCTGTGACTTCCAGCCAAACCAAAGACAGGCATATAAGTTGAACATTTACATTAGGTAGATACACTCCTTGGAGAGAACAATTATGGGAGAATAGAAGGGCTGTGTATGCACAGGGAGACAGCTCAGGCAGCAGGAGTGCATGGAGGGAAGGGCACAAAGAAGAGGTAACTATGGGGAGGAAATAGGAGGAGAGCTGTTGCATTGTGGAAAATTGCAGTCAATGTCATGAGACAAAGATTATGTGAACTGCTGTATGGAAAGTGGATTTGTTCTGTAAACTTTCACCTGAATCACAACAAAAATTAAAGCAAACAAACAAATGAAAAACACGTATTCTTATTTAATCTTCACAATAATATTGTGAGGTTCACACTATCATTTTGTCCATTTTGCAGACTGAAAAAGTGACAAGGGTTAGAAAGTTAATTGTCTTATCCAGTACTATACAGCTGGTCAGTGGCAGAACTGAAAAAGAGACTCAAACCCAGGTCACTTTGCTCTAAGAGCTCCTGTCTCCTCATAATGTAACTATTATAGGCCCTGCCATCAGTGGTACCTTTGCTCTGGCCTCCTGTTAATTTCTCATTTCTTATAATGTTGGCTCTAAAGTAGAGAAAAAAAGAGTCCCTCTTGTATGTACACAGTTACTATGAGTCCAAATTGGAACATCTTTTCTGGAAAACAATTTGGCAATATGTATCAAAAGCCTTAAGAAATATATATACTATTTGCCCAAGAAATTCCCCATCTAGAAATTTATCCTGAGAAAAATTTTGGACAAGCTCAAAGATGTACATTAAAGGATGTTTTGGAAACATTTTTACATTTGTTAAAAAAAAAAAAAAGTGAACTTCTGAATCGTTAGCAATAAATTATTGGTTATAAATTAAGAAATGAGAATAAAGGCAGCCATTAAAATCATCATTGGACTTTTTATTTTTTAACATGAAGTATGTTGACCACATATTCATGCAAAAAAGAGAATCTTATGTTGTGTATGGGTGTGTGGACGCACGTACATAAAATATCTGGAAAACTAATTCTAGAATGATAGTAATGATTATCTCTGGGAATGGAATTAAGATTTTTTTTTTTTACTCTTCCACATTTCCTAAGTGTTTAACAGTCCACATGTATTAATTAAATAACAAGAGGAAAAAAGTTATATATCTTTAAGATGGAAGAGCTAATTGGACATTTTAGCTGAAACCACCTGTATTAGTTGAGTTCAGCTGCAAAAAAACAAAACTCCCTAGATAAGTGGCTTATGTGAGATATGATTCCTTCCTCTCTGATGGGAAGTTGGATGAGGAGACTCAAGGTCGATATAGGAGTCTTGTTACCATGGATCCAGACTCCTTTCATCTTTTTGCTCCACTTTGCCTAGCATTCACCCCCAAAGTCACTTTGTGGTCTAGATGACTACTGTAGTTCTTACCCTCACATCCATATTCCAGGGAGCAGGGAGGAGAAAAATAAGGGGGGAAAAAAGCAAAAGTTTCTGCTTGTATCCCTTAGACCAGTATGGTCCAACTGAGTTTCAAAACAAAGGTCAAAAATTAGTCTTTATTTTTGGTGGCCAGACTCCTCATAAAAAAGTCTGTTATTTTGGAGACCAGGTATGAAGTGACAGCTGCCAGCAGCTGACACACTTCCCTAATCACTTGAGCCTCCAAGTATCCCTGGCTTCCAATAATCCAAGATATGACTCACAGAACTACTGTTAACCAATCTAAATGTTGTTTTATAATTCAGAGGACTAAAGAGAAATTGGGCACGTTTGCGTTTCCTGCCTTTTACTTCATGCAAAGGAGTGACCTTGACAGAATGTTTTTACTGGGAATTAAATTGATTCATTTGATTTTGGTCTACTGGAAAAATATAATTTAACAGAGAAAATTAGTCTGCTACTGATCAAAGCAAATACATGCCCCAGGGATCCTTTGTGCCATGATGAGAGTATAGGATGCTTCAACAGAAGCTTTTTAGCTACTGAGTGACAGAATTGATTTAGTCTTTTGTCCTTAAACAGAGACCCTCAGAGTCTTGTCAGGAACTTTAAAAAGGCATTTTAGAAGGTTTGCATTTCAACCAATGTATGTGTTCTCAGAATGAGCCTATTCATGTCAGATGGACCATGCTTGATTCTACCACTAAAAATACCTTTTAAAATTCATTCTAAAGAAATCAGAATTCTGTAAATGAACATCTGAGAAAACAATTTGTAATAGACAACGTTGGTCAAATAATCTTTATGTAAATATGCACCTCATTTTGTCATTTAAAAAATATATGTTTCCTGTGAAATAAAACACTTGTCTGTTTCCACCTCAATGATTTTAGAAAGGTACATTTTCTTCCTTGCAAATAATGTACTACCTCTCCTAAAGGGAATTCTAAATTACAGTTATAAATCTCAAGTAATGAAAT
Source organism: Orycteropus afer afer (assembly GCF_000298275.1). Taxonomy (NCBI): domain Eukaryota; kingdom Metazoa; phylum Chordata; class Mammalia; order Tubulidentata; family Orycteropodidae; genus Orycteropus; species Orycteropus afer. The sequence goes on along the minus strand of NW_006922004.1, from coordinate 56,183 downwards.
CTTTGCATCATCTCATATTTCCATCAACAATTACCCTTTTGAACACAGGGTCAGACTAACGAGGATCAAATAAGTGTCACAGAGAAAATGTTTACTTGTATTAAACTGTATCCTCATCCTCAGGTAGGGATAAGCCAGTGAGGGCTTGTAGTTATTAATGTCTTTACTTAGAAAAATAAAGATCTTTATTCCATCCTATCAGATACTATCCCCACCCATACAACCACACATTCCCTAGGAAATTTGAAAGAAAATATATTAGTAGAAAAATATTTATAAAGTGAAAATAAATCTTCCAGCTGGGTGTAAATTGACAGATGACTTTTTTTTTTTTTGAGGTAACAGAATATATAGTAACATAATAATCTAGGACTCCCAATTCCAAGAATTTTAGATTTTAGTAAGCTTGTAGTATCCTGAATCACTTATGTATTTAAAGCCAAGAGAAACTACTTGTTCCCCTCATAAGTAAGTACGAAAAAATTTCTGCTGAGCAGATTAATTGTGGCCTATTTAAAATTATTTCACAAAGTCTATTAAGTGATGTGTCTGTTTCCTACCATTAAAATAACACCGTCTATCCCTAAGCCCCGGGAGCTCTGGTAGCATAGTGGCTAAGGCACTTGACTGCTAACCAGAAGGCTGGAGGTTCAAACCCACCAGCCACTCCTCGGAAGGAAGGTTGGGCAATCCTACTTCCGTAGTGATGTTGTTGTTGTTGTTGTTATGTGCCGTCGAGTCGGCCCCGACTCATAGCGACCCCTCCTTGGGTTTCCGAGGCAGTATCACTACGGAAGTAGGATTGCCCAACCTTCCTTCCGAGTGATACTGCCTCGGAAACCCAAGGAGGGGTCGCTATGAGTCAGGGCTGACTCGATGGCACATAACAACAACAACAACAAATCCCTAAGCCCCATGCACACTTCTTATTTTATTTATCCTGAGAATATTTTTATATCAGCTCAGTGAAGACTGTCTACTGAATAAAGATAAAAATTCACCACCTATAGAAAAAAACAAACTAGACACAATGCTTCAAACTTCTAATAAATGATGATGTATATAACGGGCATAAAAAGATTTAATTTATATTCTTGCAGAGAATATTTGAGCAATGTCAAGCAGAAGGACCTGACACATAGTAAGTGCTCAATAAATGCAAGCTATTATCGCTGTCCTTGTTATTAGTATTATTAACTTAACTTTTGAGTGGGTAAATGAATATCATTTACATGACTCATGTTCTAAATATAAACCCATAGGAAGAGACATTATTTGATATCTTAAAGATCCTAAAAAATGAGAGACATAAAGTTTATAGAGTTTTTGGTGTTCCGTATTGTCTCTGACTCATCTCCCTCTTTGTCTTGAAGATGTTTCATGAAGACGCTGCTGGTGGATGGCAGCTAGTAGCTGTGGATGTCAACAAGCCCCAGGGACGTGCGCCAGCCTGCCTCCAGGTGCGAGTACAATGCCATTCTAAAAAGTCACTTAGCCAAGGCCTTTCATTTTATACAAGAAAATCAGCAGTTCTCCAAACTCTAGATTTACCCACACGTATGGCTCTAAAGAGGAGTCCTTGCGGCACAGTGGGTTAAATGCTTGGCTGCTAACCAAAAAGTCAGTGGTTGGAACCCACAAGCTGTTCTGTAAGAGGAAGAAGTAGCCGTCTGCTTCCATAAATATTACAACCTTAGAAACCCTATGGGGCAATTCTACTCTGTCCTACAAGGTCACTCAGAGTCAAAATTGACTTAATGGATTTTTTTTAATGGCCCTAAACATAGGGACAGTGTTTTCCTCTATCTTTCACTCCATCTCAGGACCTAGCACAGTAAGGATTTGGTACATTTCTGATAAATGAATGCACACAGGTAACAGCTTTTCTGTAGTATTGAATCAATGTAGAATTTTATAGTCATGTTATATCTTTTGAAAATATTCTTCTACAAAGGCCTGGATGAGGAATGGGAGTGTTATGGTCACAGTCATTCAGTTTAATTCCTCACTAGGTACACAGACAGAAAGGAACAAAATATGTGTTAATACACAGTCCAAGCTCTCAGAACAACATGATATAGAAGTGGTTAGTTAACAGAACTTGGCTGCAGCAAACACAAGAGGATGAGATTGCTTTTGGAGTCAGAGGATCCTGAGAAGATTATTGCAGTGATTAGAAGATGGGGCATCAGGTCTCCCATCTGTGAACTTCCTGAACATCTCACCTGCTCTGAGCTCCCCCTAGGGCCCAATAAGCTCCTGCATGTCTTTTTCAGTAGATCATACTGGCATCTTGTCTTACTTTGCCCACCCCCCACTCCCCTAAGTGTTATCAAATCTTATTCAAAACGACTTCAACTTTATGAGACCAGCATCCCTAACACTGCATACCAGTCTCACTATTTCCAATTCCCTTCTTCATTAAGGATAAAAAATCAAGAAGCCCCACTCACAGAAAGAGAACTAATTCTTCCTCCTGGAGAGTTTTATATTCTTCATTCTCTTTTGTTTTCAGTTATAAATACTCTTCTCACAAGAGATTGATTTTCACAATTCCTCATACCTATCCTCATGATAGGAGCTCTGGTGGCATAGTAATTAAAGCATTCAGCTGCTAACCAAATGGTCAGCAGTTTGAACCCACCAGCTGCTCCCATGGGAGAAAGATGAAGCAATCTGCTTCCATAAAGATTTATAGCCTTAGGGATGTTTTACTCTATCTTTTAGGATCACTTTGAGTCAGAATTACCTCAGTGGCAATGGGTTTGGTTTTCCCATCCCCTTGATTTGGGAAATGTTTTGCGTCTTCCTTCAGGTGAGAACATAACTACATTCTTTTGAACCTTTCTCCATGTGGGGGCTTATTGTGCATTTCAAAGACTAATACATAAGAAACAAAAGTAGTTTATGCTGAACTATTACTGTGAATTACAATTATCTGGCCATGTTACCCTGTAGTTAAAAGGGTGGAGGGGAAAAAAATAGAAATAGTTTACAATGAATATTTATAGTATTAAATATTACTTTCTGGTTCTCCTTCTGTCCTATGTATGATGGTAAAAATGTTAATAATGCAAATGCTTCTACAACTACTATTACTACTAATAATAATAATACAACTATTATAGTAATACTTGCTTGCCAAGAAAGTACTTTCACTTAATTATTCATAAACCATTCAGCTGTTATATTCTCAATACCTACCACACGTTAGACACTTTGATAGTCCTGTTCAAGACAAGCAGAGTCCCCACATGGAGCTTACAGTGTTCTAGGAGATGGGAGGTAAAAAGACAACATTGAACTAGACAACAAGGGTGATGGGAGTTTTGAAAGTGGCAATGCAGGATACTACGAAGCATCTAGTTAGGAGTTTGCGCTCCTAGACTAAGAAGTCAGGGAAGCCCTGAGACCAGAAGAACTAGACGATGCCTAGCTATCAATGCTGACCACTTGAAAAGGGATCAAAATTGGAGATTCTGGATAGAGTGGGAGGAAAACTGTGGAACAAAATTTAAAAACACAAAAAGGACTGGAATTACAGGTAAGATAGACACTTGTGAAACCCCTGAGACAATGACCCTGGATTATCCTTTGGGCCTGGCACTGAACTCACTTCCTTGGATTAGCTCTCAGCAAATAGTAGAAAGGGCTACAAGCAGAACAGCTACCTCAGCGAGATGCACCATCTATGTACCCCAGGGAGATGAACCCCTTAGAGCAATAAACCAGGAAGCATCAGAAGGGCAGCATTTGCATAGAGGGAACCTGGACAAAGAGCAATGCAAAGAGAAGAAGGGCAAAGGGAAGAGGGAGTCACAGGGAGAAGATGGGAGGAGAGCTTTTATTGTTGGGATTGTAATCAGGGCAGTGAAACAAAATGTACATGAACTATAGAGAGTAAAAGAAGTCTCCTTTGTAAATTTGCACCCAAATCACAATAAAAAACTAAAAAGTCAAGGAAGATCCTCATGAGATGGTGATATTTAAAGTGAGACTGAAAGAGTGCGGGAGAGAGTAACTCAGGATGAGGTTCACCGCAATCCTGTGACATAGTAAGATAGACGCCTTATCAACTATTTACAGAAGAGGGGTTCAGAGATTCAGAGGACTTAAGTGAGTTTCCTGATGCTACATATCAACAAAATGAAGAAGCCAGGACTTGTCACTGGGTCTTCTGGCTCCTAGGCACATGTTTCACCCAACTGAGAGAAAAAAAAAATATATGCTAAAGAAACATATTTATTATAATAGAACCAAATGATCCAGGCTACTGTGAGTAGCCAAACAGAAATCTTATTGAATCCAAAGTATAGTTTTTTTTTTAAAAAAAAATCTATTAAATGTTTATTAATAGATGTCTCAATGTTTCAACAATTAGATTTAGAAGGCAAGTCAGCATCCTTAGCACAAAGATTTGAGGATGACAAGGGATAAATGGCAAGGTTGACCAAGTGGACAACACTGAGCAAGGATATAGCAGAATAGTTTAAATATGGGTGCAGAGTAGGTAGATGCTGCTTTTGAGGGGCATAGACGTGGCATCCGAAGTCTTGTTTTGGGAGATGTATTATGACAATAGCAGCATGTATGATAATATTTATGAATTGTGTTTCATACAGTTGGAAACTATAGAAAGAAGTCAAGCAATTCTGTAAGAAGAAAATTCCACTCAGCTCAGTTCCACATGTTTGGGCCTAAACCAGCCTTTCCAGAAGGAGCTGATTTGAAGGAGTGTGGACAAAAGGTGGGATGGTGAAGGGATAGACTATTTCCAGTGGGCATTGACTGTAAATAGAGAAAGAGTAGACTTCCATGTGTAAGAGGAAAAAATAAGAAAAAAAGGAGAGAAAAAGGGACAAAATAAAAAATAATTAAATAAATTTTTTAAAAACTTAATATAAATCCTCCGCTTTTACTAACCATTGTAGCTGTTGTCACTAATCATTAATGCTGTATAAAACTAGGTAACAGGAAAAAAAAAAATTATCTGAAACCATCCACTCAGTGTTTTGGATTACAATGATAACTCATCACCAAGGACAATAGTAGACATACCTCTTGTTAGTTTAAAAACATATAAAATAGAGATATAGCAATTTAAAACTATATAAATAAAAAAGTAAAATTTTTCCTTAACGCTTTTTCCCTCTTATTCCTCATCATTCTTCCCAGAGGTGACATCATTAGTGTTAAAAGCCAATTCCTCTAAACATTTTCCTCTTGTGTTTTATACATTGTTTTTTTTTCCAAAAACAACATGTCTGCCCCCAGGAGGCATTGTCATTTTCTCAGTGTTTCTTCTTCTTAGAGCACCCTTTCTTCTCACTCTTCTTTTATAACTCATGTCACACACCATTTCCTTAAAGAATTATTTTCTTGTCCTCAAAGAATACATGAGGTAACTGTACTAATACCAGTTGCCATTGAGTCAACTTTGACTCACAGCAACCCTATGTGTATAAGAGTAGAACTGTGCTCCATAGGTTTTCAATAGGCTGTTTTTTTGGAAGCAGATGGCCAAGCCATAGCAGCCAAGTGTTTTAATTGTTTGCACCATCCAGAGACTTCAGATCACATACCTCTGTTGAATACTATTATATACAACCCCTGTTTTATACATCCCATAGTTTTCTTTTTATGTTTATCATAATTTTAAGTAATAATTAGTGGTATGGTTAGTTATTTAATGTCTATTTCTTCAACCAGAAGCTCATCAATGACAGTAGGGACCATAACTGATCATGATCACTGCTAGAGCTGTGCCTTACACATGGAAGATACTCCATTCATGTTTATCAAATAGGAGAATAACCAAAGGATAAAAGGACCCAGCACCTTGCTAGCTTGTGCAAGTACTTATTTGATTTCTCCCTTAGAAGCTGTTCTATTTTTCCTCTTATTCTTGCCTCCAAGCACTGGAAATTGAGTGAGTTGTAGCAATAGCATCTATTTCTTTAAAAACATTTATTTCTGCGTATGTGTCATTGGATTATATGTGTCCCTAAACAAGCAGGGCATCTGGAGTTTATTTTTAGAAAGTTTCTTTCACATGTTTTATAGCTTTTGGGTAACTTTGGACCATTTTTCAAGCACATCTCATCTAAAACATGGTGGCCGAGACTTAACAGAACATAACTCTGATTTGTTACGTTTCACCCCTATGAAAATTATTTTTATCTTCTTTAACATGTAAGTAAATAGAATGTGATTAGAAATATGAGTCTTGTTGTTGTTGTTGTTGTTGTGTGCCATCGAGTCGGCCCCGACTCATAGCGACCCCTCCTTGGGTTTCCAAGGCAGTATCACTACGGAAGTAGGATTGCCCAACCTTCCTTCCAAGGAGTGGCTGGTGGGTTTGAACCGCCAGCCTTCTGGTTAGCAGTCAAGTTGTTTAGCCACTATGCTACCAGAGCTCCTATATATGAGTCTTAGTCAAGAATAATATAATTAAAAGGACCTAACCAATTCCTTCTTAATCAAAAATTAGAATTTATTTGAAAGAGACACTTTATCATATCTAATTAAATTGAGTTTGTAATTTTGCCACTGTTCAAATGAATTAGAAAAATTAAATATTGACAGTTTCTGAGAGATGACAAACTCATGGTCAAGAGTCCCCATTTGACTTTTAGGCATTGTTGATTTGGTCCTTGGAGTGAAATTTTCTTTTTATATTAAACCCAAAGTTAAAAATATTTTATATGGAAAGAAATCATATGTCCTATATCTCTTGGGAGCTCTGGTAGCATAGTGGCTAAGACACTTGCCTGCTAACCAGACGGTTGGCGGTTCAAACCCACCAGCCACTCCTCGGAAGGAAGGT
>NW_006922004.1:37990-49092 GCF_000298275.1 Orycteropus afer afer | reverse complement strand
CTAACCAGAAGGCTGGCAGTTCAAACCCACCAGCCACTCCTCGGAAGGAAGATTGGGCAATCTACTTCTGTAGTGATACTGCCTCGGAAACCCAAGCAGGGGTTGCTATGAGTCAGATCTGACTTGAGGGCGGTGAGTTCAGTTTGGTTTTGGGTTTATATGTATATAAGTATAATTAACCTATTTCTTTGTGGAACTGAAGGACATCCTGTGCATTTAATACAAGCCCTTGAACTGCTTTTCTCATTTATATTACCTGCTAGGTCTCAGGAGGTATCTGTGTGGGTGACCTATGATCAAAGTTATAGTAATGTGACTTCAGATCACAAATACAGTATAATCATAACTAGTTCATACATTTTAATTATTTCAAAATAGTCTCCATACTTTGCATATTTTCAAAATTTCAAAATTATAACTGAGCATAAATGGGCACTTACTCGAATTCCTTTATAAATGAGAGACATTTAAAAATCTTCTTTGTCTTTGTTTCAGGCTAAATTGCTATGGATTCTCTAACTCCCTTCATTGACACTATGTTGCCTCAATTATTTACTGGTGCTATAACAGAAATACCACAAGTGGGTGGCTTTAACAAATAGAAATTTATTTTCTCAGAGTTTGGGAAACAAAACTAGCAGTCTGAATTCAGAGTGCCAGCTCTAGGGGAAGGCTTTCTTTCTCTGCCTGCTCTGGAGAAAGGTTCTTACCCCTTCTCAGCTTCTGTTTCTTTGTTCCTTGGTGACCTTCATACGGTCTGGCATCTATCTTCCCCAATCTCTTCTTGCTTACTGCATTGCTTGCTCAATCTTCTCTGTTGATATTTCAGAAGAGATTGATTTAAGACATATCTTGCACTCTCACAAACATAACAATGAAAAACCATTCCCAAATGAGATTATTACCACAGGTATAAGCATTAGGATTTACAACATATATCTTTGGAATACACAATTCAATATATAACATATGTCTTATACTTCTCATTGCTTGCTTGTTTCTGAATGCTTAGATACTTTAATGGAATGAACATCTCTCTTTCCCATTTGTTGTTGTTGTTGTTATGTGCCATCAAGTCGGACCAGACTCATAGCAACCCCTCCTTGGGTTTCCGAGGCAGTATCACTACAGAAGTAGATTGCCCCATCTTCCTTCCGAGGAGTGGCTGGTGGATTTGAACCGCCAGCCTTCTGGTTAGCAGTCAAGTGCCTTAGCCACGATGCTACCAGAGCTCCCATTAACCATGGGTAATTAGGTAATTTAATAAAATAAAATTAATGGATGGGACTTATTTAATGTTCCCCACAATTTTTAAACCAAATACATGATGTGACTGACGCTTTGTGATATTGTGATGTTTAAAGTATAATAGGCTATTGTTTTTGTCTCATTGTATTATTTTAAACAGTAGATATAGAGCATATTTAAGAATAAATCTGTCAGGTTTTTATTTATTACACTGAGCAGTGTTGGGGTCTGAATCACAATAGGAAATATTTTTATTATTTCCATAAATTTCTGCATGTACACACACATTACTTTGTTTCAAAAGTTTCAGTGATTGTAGTTTTTCTGTTCCCCCTTTACATATATTGGTTATGGAGATATGTAAATGAATTAGGACACATAGAGATTCTTTCTTCCTCTTATTCATTGAGGAAAAAAAGGCAACTTTGATCTGAAGTTGGAAACTGCAAATTTCATTCTGTGTCTAAGACGCAAACTATAATTAACTGTAAATTATAACTTAATGGGGGTTATATGAAGGCATACTAGGAAAATATTCAATTCAGTGCTCTTGGGGTGATCTTTTCTGTTCTTAGAAAAATGAAAATGCATATGCTCTTAAATTTAATTACAAAGCCATAAGTTCAGAACAGGATGACAAGAATGGTATTTTTGGCCTGGCAGGTTATTCACGGTGAACTTTTGCTGGTACCACCTGTTGAATTTTTCAATTACTTAACTTAATGGTAATTATGTTAATTTTGCTATCCTATTTTTCAAGTTTATTCAGTTATTGATGAAACTCATATCATGTTTAATAAGGCTAAGTTTAATAACATATTTAGTTGGGTAAATAAATACAATTTCTAATAAATGAATTTCTAAGTTTTTTAAAAAATAACTGTCCTAGCTAAGGTGGCTTATATATGAAACATCCTCTCCCTCCCTCTGTTCTGTCTGGAATGTCTTTCTACTTCTTTCTCCAGGTCTGGGGCACTGCTGATGTGACCATCACCTAGGCTCCAATCCATTCTTGATTCTTAGCGTGTCTTTGATCCATAGTATAAGGACAAGATGGTAGTGGTGAAAAGGAAATGCCTGGAGAATATGGACGAACCAAGCCCCACATGTAGTTACATTTTCTTTTTATCCTAAAACTGCTTCCAATATGTGTCTCTTAACATGATCTCTTTACCTCCCAATCCTACCCTCTCATCCAAATATATCTTTGTCTTCATTCTATGAAGAAATACCTATTACAACACCTTTTGTGAGATAGAATAAATCATGTTGCTATAGCCTCTGAGAGAACAGGCTTTAGAGACAGACATATGATCTTGGGCATATTTCTATGAATTGTGGATAATAGTATCTCTTCAAATGTTTGTGAGAATTAAGCATTTATGTCCTGGTCAGAATTATTTGGCCGCATACAACAAACCATATGTTCAACCAAACCAGACCAAACTCACTGCCATTAAGTTGATTCTGACTCACAGAGACTCACATTGGGTTCCAAGGCTGTAAATCTTTAGTGCGAAAGCAGACTGCCTCATCTTTCTTCTGTGGAGCGGCTGTTGGGTTTGAACCTTGAAGCTTTTGGTTAGTAGTCAAATGCCTTAACCATTACACCATCAGAGCCTCACCATATGTTCAAAGGGGGGCATTTATATTGAAATTGTAATCAGGCCTCCCAGATGGCTATACTTTCTTTGCATTTCTCTTGCTCTCTGTTTGAGCCACATGATTTCTCATTTTTTGTTTCTATCCATCTGTCTGCCTCTGTATTTTCCCTTCTTGAAAACTAGATTTTTTCTGTTTCTTGTATATTGCCCAAACATGGCTACAGTTAGTGACCTCCCACTCCAGGGTCTTAGAGAAACTGATTAGAAAACATCCAAAGATGAAAATGAAGCTGGGAAAGAATACAGTTTCGTATTAGATCACCTACAATGGGAGACATTAGCCAGTAGAAGTATGCCATAGCAATTGAAACGGAGGTAACAGGTCAGTTTAAGTCAAATATTTACTAGATTTTACTATATAACTAACCAAAAATGATTTGACATAGTAGGTACCTCCCTTCTTAATCCCTTCTGGAAATATTGCCAGAGTCTCTGTCTCCTGAAGCCACAACTCAACCACTCTCATTAGTTTCATGAATGACTAGAGAACGTAATTATTTGACCATGTTGAGTAGTAGAAATTATATATGTTGTTGTTGTTAGTGGTTAGTTATGGTTCAATCGTCTCTGACTCATTGTGACCTCATGTACAATGGGACAAAGCATTTCCTGGTCCTGCGCCATCTTCATCATCATCAGTGTGCTTCAGTTCATTGTTGTGGCCACTATGTATTATGAGTGTCTTCCAACCTAGGTGACTCATCTTTGAGCACTGTACTGGATAATATTCTGTTGTCACCCTTAGGGTTTTCATTGGCTAATTTTCAGAAGTAAATCACCAGGTCTTTCTTCATTGTCTGTCTTAGTATGGAAACTCCATTGAAACCTCAACACCAAGAGTGACCCTGCAGGTATTTGAATGTCAGTGACATACCATTCATCATCACAGCAACATGCAAACCACCACAGTAAGACAAATAGACAGACGAGTGGTGGTCTATATTTTATCCCAGTAGCTATAATGCAAGAATATTTTTCTATTATTTTTTAAGTCTTATAGAACTTGAAAAGTATATTGTGAACTAAATAGCAAGTCACAGTCTGATCTGATATGCAAATCACTCTATATAAAATAGGTTTTTTTTTTGTTTATTTGTTTGTTTGTTTTTGAAACACAACACAGATTCCATGTACTCACAAATGAACTATTTGTAAATTGGGATCGTTTGACAATACACATGTGCAACCATTTCCTGGCATTTTTCCTTTAAAGAATATTATTAAATAATTTAGAAATACAGAAATATATGAAGAATACTAATGTACCCACTATTAGAAATACATGTAGCAAATATTTGCTGATTACTTGCTATATATCAGGCACAATGCTCTTTGTATGTATTACATTGTTTAATGCTTGCAACACTATGAGTATAAGTACTATTACCATCTCTGTTATGCAAATGAAGAAATTGAGGCACAGAGAGGGTAAGTAACTTCATGAAGGTCACATAACTAGTGACCAACTGGGAATTTCATCCCAGGTAGTCCACATCACATTTTTAACCACTTCATTTTCATCATTGTATTTGTTCCACATTACACACTGTATCCATTCCTCTAATGAATGCTGTATACCATAATGAATTTATTTGATTTATTTATGTACATATGTATGTGTACATGCATGTAGTCTATTATTAGACACTATTGTTCCATTGCATATGTTCTTCCATTGCAAACAATTCTACTCAAAGTCTTCTTATACTTTCCTTTTTGTGCACATGTATGTGCATTATGAGTATAGCTAGGAGAGCAATTGACCAAACATGCAATCAGGATGTCTTCATTATCACTGGTAGTTGGAATGCAAAAGTTGGAAACAAAGAAGAATCACTGGTAGTTGGAAAATATGGCTTTGGTGATAGAAATAATGCTGGAGAACTCATGATTGAATTTTGCAATGCCAATTACTTATTCATTACAAACACCTTTTCTCAAAACACAAATGGCAGCTACACACATGGACTTCACCAGATGGAGTACACAGGAATCACATTGACTACATCTGTGGCAAGAGATGATGAAAAAGCTCAATATCTTCAACCAAAACAAGGCCAGTAGCTGACTGGAACAGACCATCAACTGCTATATGCAATTTCAACTTGAAGTGGAAGACAATAAAAAAAAAGTCCACAAGAGCCAAAATATGACCTTGATTATATCCTTCTTGAATTTAGAGATGATCTAAAGAATAGATTTGATGCATTGAACATCAATGACCAAAAACCATAGGAATTGTGTGATGGCATCGAGAACATCATACATAAAGAAAGCAAGAGGTCATTAAAAACACAGGAAAGGAAGGAAAGACCAAAATGGGTATCAGAAGAGACTCAGAAACTTAAACTTGAATGGAGAGTAGCTAAACCAAATAGAAGAAATGACAAGATAAAAGACCTGAACAGAAGATTTCAAAGGGCAGTTAAAGAAGACAAAGTTAATTATTATAATGAAAGGTTCAAAGAGTTAGAAAACCAAAAGGAAAGATCACACTTGGCATTTCTCAAGCTGAGAGAACTGAAGAAAAATTTAAGCCTGGAGTTGCAATATTGAAAGATCCTATGGGCAAAATACTGAATGATGCAGGAAACATCAAAACAAGATGGAAGGAATACACAGAGTCACTGTACCAAAAAGAATTGTTTGATGTTCATTCATTTCAGGAAGTGGCATGTGATCAAGAGCCAATGATATGGAAGGAAGAAGTAGAGGTTACACCAAAGGAATTGGTGAAAAACAAGGCTCCAGGAATTGACAGAATACCCATGGAGATGTTCAACAAATGATGCCTCTCTGGAAATTATCAAACAATATCATTAATATCACATGCAAGTAAAATCTTAGTGAAGATAATTCAAAAATTATTGCAGCAGTGTATTGACAGAGAACTTCCAGAAATGCAAGCTCGATTCAGAAGAAGACATGGAGTGAGGGATAGCATTCCTGATGTCACATGGATCTTGGCTGAAAGCAAAGAATACCAGAAAGATATTTACCTATGTTTTATTGACTATGGAAAAGCATTCAGTTGTGTGGATCAAAGCAAATTATGGGTAACATTGAGAAGAATGAGAATTCCAGAACACTTAATTATATTCTGGGACTGTTCTTTGAACAGAACAAGGGGATACTGCATGGTTTAAAATTAAAAAGGGACTGTGTCAGGGTTGTATCCTTTCACCAAACTTATTCAATCTGTATGCTGAGCAAAGAATCCAAGAAGCTGGATTATATGAAGAAGGATGTGGCATCAGTATTGGAGGAAGAATCATTAACAACCTGTGATATGCAGATAACACAACTTTCCTTGCTGAAAGTGAAGATGACTTATAGCACATACTGATGAAGATGAAAAACTATAGTACACAGTATAGATTACACCTCAATATAAAAGAAAGCAAAAATCCTCACAACTGGACCAATAAACAGCATCACAATAAATGGAGAAAAGATTGAAGTTTCAAAGACTTCATATTACTTGGTTCTACAGTCAACACCAATAGAAGCAGCAGTCAAGATAATCAGATGATATGTTGCTTTGGGAAAATCTGCTGCAAAAGACCTCTTTCAAGTGTTGGAAAGCAAAGATGTCTCCTTGAAGACTAAGGTGCACCTAACCCAAGCCATGGTATTTTCAATCTCCTCTTATGCATGTGAGAGCTGGACAATGAACAAGGAAGACCAAAGAAGAGTTGATGCTTTTGAGTTGTGGTGTTGGCAACAAATACTGAGAGTACCATAGACTGCTAAAAGAACTAGCCAATCTGGAAGAAGTGCAGCCGAAAAGCTCCTAGGAAGCGAGAATGACCAGACATTGTCTCACTTACTTCAGTCATATTATCAGGCAGAATCATTCCCTGGAGAAGGATATCATACTTGGTAAAGTGGAAGATCAACAAAAAAGGGTAAGGCCCTCAACAAGATGGATCAACACAGTGGCTGCAGTGATGGTCTCAGGTATAGCAGGGATTGTGAGGCTGGCACAGGACTGGGCAGTGTTTTGTTCTGTTGTATATGAGGTTGCTATGAGTCAGAGATGAGTCAACAGCACCTAAAAACAACAACAAGGAGAGTAATTCCTGAGTTGAAGAATATGAACATCTTTGACTCTATGAGATCTTGTTGAATATCTCCCCAAATGATAAAGCCACTTTTTAGTCCTTGCAACCCCTAAGGAGCACTGGTGGCATAGCAAATAAGGTATTTGACTGCTAACCAGAAGGCTGGTGGTTCAAATCCACCAACCACTCCTTGGAAGGAAGACTGGACAATCTACTTCCATACACATACCATGTCTCAAACCCAAGGAGGGGTCGCTATGAATTGGAAACGACTCGATGGCAGTAAGTTTGTTTTTGTTTTTTTTTAGCAACCCCTAAGAGTTTAGATTGTTGTATATCATTGCCCACAATTGATGTTATCAGACTTTTACATGATTAACACCTGATGAGCGTGGAGTGACATCTAATGATGTTAAATTTGTATCTCCCTGATAACAGCCTATTGGTGTTGAACATTTTTTTCATATATTTATTGTCCATTCATATGTTTTCTTCTGTAGATTGTTTATCTGTATCTTTGCTCCTTTCTCTGTTTACTTATCTTATTGATTTTCAGAAATTCTGTGTCTTACTAATAGGCACATTATGTCTATCTAACTGAGAAGACAGTAAAACATTGGATATATAGACAAATCTGAAACATTAATACCTGACACATGGATGTACATTTTATACCTCTACCATTTTTACATCTCTACCATTTTTATATAATTATACAGTTCCATTATGTGGTATTGCTAAATTCATTTAGAAAGTTTTTTTTAGTGTATCTCCTTAAAAATGAGTCAATGAAAAGTGAAAAGTTGTAATTGACTCTGCTTTAAACTACCAGTTACTTAGCTGTTTAAATTCTATTTTAGCGTAAGCAATAGCTGTGTGAAGGGGTCACCCTAATACATGATAAATAGAATTCCATTAAATTAGAGCCTCATTCCTCAGCTGCTGCTGTGAAAAGCCATTTTTCTCCTGCCTTTCAGATAGCAGTTTTCATCTCTTAAAAATTTGACAGATGTGGCTGCGCAGTTTTCAGCCATCTTCCAAAACATACCCTGTGATCTATTATCTGGAAGAAAATCACTGACAAGAAAATGAAAGCAAGCATGAAACCTGGCACGTTCGAGCTCAATTTCCCTCTGATAGCAACCCATAGTGGACCTCCTTCTTTAAAGAAGGGAGGTAATAGAGTTCTACCATAAGTAGGTCAAATTGTTGCAAAATTATTACTCTAGTAATTTAATGCTCTTTGAGAAAATTCCCATTGAAAGCAAAGATTGCAGGAGGTTGACTATGTGTTATATGTATTTTAAGTAAGGAAGTGACACCTTAGTTACTTCTTAAAAATGTCTATATTCTTAATGAACCTGCCTACATATTTGAAGATAATTTCAAGAACTAATTTAGTGTCCATTAGAGTCCAATGAAAACTCATTTCCTTACAGAGCAATTTGAGAAGACAATGTGGTACTGCTAAGAAAGTATAGCAGTGTAGAAACTGGATGATCTGCTTAATGTCTCTGAATCTCAGTTTCCTTACCTGAAAAACTGAGATAATAACATATGTAAGGATTTCATAAGAATTAGAAATAATATACATAAAATAGCTGGCCTGGTGCTTGACATTGTGAATCAGTCTGTAGAAAAGATTACTGTTGCTATTAGCGAACTTTTCAAATCCTATTCACTCTCTCAAGGTACTTTTTTCACCTCTAAGACATCAACACTCATGCATACCCATAATACAATGACTTTCCAGCCTTTAGCTTTAGCCCTAGTTCTGAGTCTCAGAGGTGTAGTTTTAACTGCCAAGGAGATATGTTTCTCGTGCATTCTTGCTGAGACATCCATCACTGACTATCAAGAACCAAAGGCATTTCTCTCTGCTACCTGTTCCCCCATAGAAACCAGGCTCCACCAGTATTTTCAGTAATCTGTAAACCAATCTAGAATGTATCCCTCTTGTCCTCTCCAAATCTGATTGTTTTCCAGTTTTGTTATTCATTTTATATTTTAAACTTCTTTTGAATAGTTCCTTCCACTCCAACCCACTATCTCTACTTTCAAAATCAAGTTCAACATAGCTTCCTGAATATAAAAATCTTTGACTCTTTGAGTGAATTTGGTCACTTTCTTCTCTGCTTCCATTTGCCTCTATTATAGTTTTCACAAAATCTAGCAAATATTTGCCAGATTGTATGTGAATGTACACATACACATGTACTTTCATGTACACAATCTCAAATACAGCAAGCACAAGTTCTTACTCTCTCTTTATGCAGAAGCCAAATAAGCCTTCCCATAAAGACACACTTACACATACTCATTTTCAGTTACTAACAGCAAGACATAACAAAATAATCTAGTTTAGAGGAAAGTTTTGAGGAAAAAGTGAATATAAAAACAATTATTCTATAATACCTGGAATAAGAATTAAAAACAGGAAAAAGAAAATAGCTAAAGAGACAATGAAGAAAATATTGAAGTTCTCAAGGATGTCATTTTACTTGGATCCACAGTTGATGCCCATGAAAACAGCAGTCAAGAAATCCAACAACATATTGCATTGGAAAAATCTGCTACAAAGGAACTTTTTGAAAGCATGAAAAACCAAAGAAGTCATTTTGAGGACTAAAATGCACCTGAACCAAGCCATAGCATTTTCAATCACCTTATATATATACAAAAGCTGTATGATGAATAAGGAAGAGCAAAAAAGAACTGATGCATCTGAATTATGGTGTTGTTAAAGAATAGTGCATATACTGTAGACTGCCAGAAGAATGAACAAATCTTTCTTGAAAGAAGTACAGCCAGAATGCTCCGTAGAAGTAAGGATGATGAGATTTTATTTCACGTACTTTGGACATTTTATCAGGAGGGTTCAGTCATTGGAGAAGGATATCATGCTTGGTAAAGTTGAAAGTCAGCAAAAAAAGATGATCCTAAACAAGATGGATTGGCACAGAGGCTGGAACTGCGGGCTCAAACAGCAATGATTATAAGCATATGACTAGGCAGTATTCCAGGCTGCTGTATATAAGATCACTATGAGTTGTAATCGACCCAACAGCACCTAAAAAAAAAAAAAAAAAAAAAAATTAAAGTGGCACAAAAAGTTCCAGTAAGATGGCAGACTAGGCAGAAAGACTACACAGACCCTCTTCAACAAAGAAAAGGGAAACCAATTAACAAAGACACAGAACATAATCCTGGACCCCTGAACCTTGAAGGGAATGACATAGAAGTGAACTAAACCCCAATTAGCAGAAGAATTTGCATGAAAATACCAAAAAAGGAGATATACAGAGCTGTGGTCTGGCAGTGACCCTGATGGCACAAACAGCTTGGAGAGTGTCAAGTGGTAGTAGGACCTAAGAATTAACCTAAAAATCAGCCCTGCTAGCCAGGGACTGCACAGAGGACTGCTCTGGTGGCTGGGGAATAAATTGAGAAGGTGAAGAGAAAGGCAGGCTGAGCTGTGGACTCTTGCCTGTCCAGAGGGCACCACCGTTTTGAATGTTTACAAGTGGCTTGACCATTTTGAATATTTAAAGAGACAGTGCTTTCACAGATTCCAGGGGCTTGAGAACAGGTTCTGCTTGCCAGCAACCCCAAGGACACTCCAGGCCTGCACCACTGAAAAGGTGCGACATTCCCCTTGTTACTCTTATAAACCACACACACTTGGTGAATGGAGGTGTGGCCATACCCCACTCCCACCCACCTTCTGGACCTGCAGGAACTCCATCACAATCTGTGTGCTCAGATAGAGCCTGGTTGCCCTTGCCCTGTCCTCCACTGATTATTTTTCTCTTTTGTATTTTTATTTATTTTTCTTTTCTTTTTTGCTTCCTTTTTCTGGTGTTTAGTTTGTGTGTATTTGTCTGTTTAAAAACTACTATTATTATTAATACTTTTGTCCATTTTACTATTATTCTTTATTCTTCCCCTCCCAGGGCCTAGTTTCAGCATTTTTCTTTCCCCTGTTCCTGGTTGAAATTGTTTATTTATTTATTTTCACTTTTTTTCTCATGATTATCGCCAATCCTTGTTTTTCTTTTTGCTTTTTTCCTATTTTCTTCTTCATTATTCTCCTTCACTAACTTTTTTTCTCTTAGTGCCTTATCCT
>NW_006922004.1:36638-37272 GCF_000298275.1 Orycteropus afer afer | reverse complement strand
ACCCCAAAAGAAAATCACCGAGACACATCATCATCAAACTCATCAAAACCAAAGACAAAGACAGAATCCTGGAAGCAGCATGGAAAAAACAAAAAGTTACTTATAAAGGACAGCCAGTAAGAATAAGCTCTGATTTCTCAGCAGAAACCATGCAAGCAAGAAGGCAATGAGATAGTTTATATAAAACCCTGAAAGAGAAAAATTTTCAACCAAGAATTACATACCCTGCAAAATTGTCCCTCAAATATGATGGTGAAATTAGAAGATTTTCAGATAAGCAGAAACTAAGGGAATTTTTTAAAAGAAGACCAACCTTACAAGAGATGCTAAAGGGGAGTCCTTTGAACAGAGAACCAAAAATAGCAAATGATAACAGACCATTAATACACAAGGTGACATAACACAGAAATCACAGCTATGGACATTTCCAAAGTAAAATGAGCTTGCAAGATTGTAAACAGGGAACCAGAGACATCAATGGGCAAGTGAAGACAACTACAAAAAAAAGAGGGAAAAGATGGTGTAGTTACAGAACTTCTAAATGGTGAGGAAGTTAAGAGAATTGCAAGATAGAATGGACTGTTCTAAACACAGGGAGAAAATTATAAACCATAGGGTAACCTCAAAGAAAAAT
>NW_006922004.1:31284-32783 GCF_000298275.1 Orycteropus afer afer | reverse complement strand
GGAACGCTGTTAGATAGATAGAGGTAAGTATTGATTTGGGTGAAGAGAAGGGCAATGTACCAAATGTGAGTGACCAATATGGCAGCATCGAGGATGAGAAAGACATAGAGAGGTACATGGGGGGTACAGAAAACAAATATGAACCCTTTTGCACATACAGTACTGCGTTGCCAGTGAAGGCAAACATGGGTATATGGGTGGATAGATGGGTGGACGGGCTGAACAATTAGGTATGTCTATGAAGTGGGGAGCTCTGGTAGCATAGTGCGTAAGGCACTTGACTCCTAACCAGAAGGCTGGAGGTTCAAACGCACCAGCCACTCCTCAGAAGGAGGATGGGACAATCTACTTCCGTAACGATACTGCTTCAGAAACCCAAGAAGGGGTCGCTATGAATCAGGCCTGACTCGACAGCACATAACAACAACAACAACAACATGAAGTGGGGAGTGTATCCAAGAACATGTATAGGGTTGGCAGACAATGATCCTATAAGTTTATGTGAATGATCAAAATTCCCAGGTGTATAGTAGAGCTGACAAGGGGCAAGGTTGTGGTCACTGCCTCATCACAGCCAGCTACCCAGAGGGACCGAGTAGTTGAACCTGTGGGCTTGGGACCATAGTCACAGGGGACATCGAGCTCAACTGGCATAACATACTATACAAAACATTGTTCTACCTCCTGCTTTGACAAGTTGTTGTTGTTGTTGTTATGTGCCATTGAGTCGGCCCCAACTCACAGTGACCCCTCCTTGGGTTTCCGAGGCAGTATCACTAAGGAAGTAGGATTGCCCAACCTAATGACTGGGATTTTAAAAGCTGCCATCTAGATGTAATGATGGGTCTCTCCTCATCCAGAGCAAAGCAGAATGAAGAAAATCAAAAATTCATGGAAACAATAGTCCTAGTGACTGGTACACCATCCGATCTGCAGCTTATATGACTATGAGACCAGAAGAACTAGATGGTGCCCGGCTAGCACTGTCGTCCACTTGGAAGGGAATCTATGTAGGAGATCCTTGATAGAGTGGGAGAATAATGTGGAACAAAACTTAAAATCATTTGGAGAAAAAAAGGGAGAACCAGGTTTGCTGGTCTAATAGAGCCTGGTGGAACCACTGAGACTGTGGCCCCTAGCTGCACTTCAGGTTTGGAATTATATCCACACCTGTGGTTTACAGCCAAAGAAAAGACAGGCGTATGAGTTGAACATTTACCTGAGGTAGATACACTCCTTGGAGAGAACAATCATGGGAGAAAGAAGGGCTGCTTATGCAGCTCAGGGGGCAGGAGTGCATGGAGGGATGGACCTGGGGAAGAGGTAACTATGGGGAGGAAGTGGAAGGGGAGCTGTTGCATTGTGGTAAATTGTGGTCAATGTCATGAGACAATGTTTATGTGAAAAAGAAGGGCTGCTTATGCACAGGGAGACAGCTCAGGGGGCAGGAGTGCATGGAGGGATGGACCTGGGGAAGAGGTAACTATGGGGAGGAAGTG
>NW_006922004.1:19294-30932 GCF_000298275.1 Orycteropus afer afer | reverse complement strand
GACCTCACTGCCATGGAGTGGATTTTGCATTCAAATAGTAGTTATATTCAGAATCAATAACAGAAGACCTGGTATATAGTAATAAAAATAAGGTAAAGTAATTAGTGATATTTTTATTTCCCTACCTTATGGGTAATTAAATGGTTTTTCTTCTTCTCTTCTTTGATATATAAACCTTACTAGAAGAAAGAAGTATTCAGAATATCTTCTGAATATTCAATTTCATTCAATTTCCAATGATCTTAAACTAGATTCCTATATCGTCTTATGTTTTCATCTGCCAATTTGAGTAAGTCCTTTTAATCTAGTATTTACCACCATATTAATGAAAAGACATTTGCTAACTGATAGCAGACATTCATGATGCTATCTTTGGAGGTAACATTCCATCAAAGCTTTATTGCACTGCCACCTTTGGAAAAATGAAGGATATGCTGTTTTTCTTAAAATTCCCAATTTCATGGGTTAAATTTACAACCTTCTTTAAAACCTTAAGCTAGGGTTGAAATTACAAGGTGCTTTCTCAGTATTCAACACAATTACTGCAATAGAAGAGTTTAGAAGAGCAGCATGGCTCTTTCTGTGCTGTAATGTAAGGATGATGATGATGGGTTTGGGCATAGTAAAAACTTAAGTCACCTGTTATATCTCTTGCCGTTTAATCCTTATCATTTTCTGCCTTGTCCTTGTACATATCAAAATGAGTTCCCCATATAAAAATACTGCATAACTCAAAATTTATTTCACGTGTTTATGCATTCAGCAGATATCACAAGTGAGGTCCTTCATTGCATTAAGTACACAGTACATTTTTAAAGGACCATTATTTAGTTTCATTTTTGAATTTATAAATTTCTTCTTGAATTTAAACTAAAATGTTGTGTGCTCCTATTCACCATTTAAAAATAAATACACAAAAGTAAGTCTCATGTAATTCTAGAGAATTACCGATGAGAATGTCAATCCAGGTGTCCTCAAAGATCATAAAGCCATAATTATTTTAGTTGTGACTTGTCTAGCAGCACTCTTGTAGTCCCTTCTAAATTCTCATGAAAATACTCATTATAGAATGAAAAAGAAAAACTCACAACACTGATAATTAAATCTGGTGAGACTATCCAGTAACTACATGGTCAGTAGAGCTCTAGTGAGAAATGTATGAACTGTTGGTGCCAACACTTTGGCATTTCACTTATACTTAGCTGATAATCAGAATCCAAAGGGCTATGAAGGAAGAATAGCTCAGATGACTGTCAATGACAGAGATTTATTGCTGGAATACATGAAATGAGACCTCCTCAGCTGACCATCACCTAGTCTTATTGTGCCAAATGCTTAACAGTGCAGCTTTTTGGAATATGCAAATAGATTAATATTACTTGAAACACAGCATGAACTTGTGTTTCCTACTTTGTTTTATCCACTTTGCACTAAGATACAGTAAAGATGGAATTGGGGGTGATAGGGTCCTGGGCCATAATGCAGTTTGGAGCATTCCTCTCATCAGAGTCCTTTCTAGGACAGCTCAGGGAACTGTGCCTTTATGGAGGTTGAGCTCTGGTCCAATCAGCTCTGTTCAAAGCACCAATGTTGCATTCATTTAATATAGGAGATCGAGCAATATATTAACAAGGTCCCCTTGAGGATATTTTTCTTAGAAAGAGGCAGAAAGTGTCTTCATGACTTGTTCAGTACATGGAAGAATCCAAGTCATGTCAAAAACTGTTGTTGAAAATGTTGAACCTACTTGTCCAACATTATAGGATCTCAGGGCTGAAGTCTACAGGAACATTTGGCTGATAATCATACTGGCATGTTTTAATTTCCTTCTTATACTTCTTCCAGAACATGAGAAAAAATATCTTTATTTTTACTATCCATGATGAGCAAAGTAAGCAAAGTCAACACTTTATTTGTAGAAAGCCAAGACTTCAGCATTTTTATTTCTGATTTTTTTTTCAATTGTCAATAATGAAGTCATATGGGACAACTGAGTTCTTAATCCTTAAATTGTAGTTTAGCTGATTGAAAGGTTTCTGTCCATGTTTTCATTTACTTCTCCTTTCTCCCAGTAATCCATAAAGGTATGGCCACAAAGTGGGAGTAAACAAAGAGATACTAAGTAGCATTCTGTAGGATAGTTTAAATTATGAATATTGGCTATGACATTGTCCTCTGGAAAATGCATATTGTCCTCAGTTGACTCAAAACTCAAAACAAAAGGAAGCTCTGGTGGCGTAGTGCCTGACACATTTGACTAATAACCAGAAGGTTGGTGGTTCAAACCCACCAGCCACTCTTCTGAAGGAAGATTGGGCAATCTACTTCCATAGCAATACCACCTTGGAAACCCAAGGAGGGGTCGCAATGAGTCAGATCCAACTCGACAGCAGTGAGTTTGGTTGCAGTGTTTGTAAATAATATACACTATGGTTTAAGTCAATTAAAGGCAAATAATTTTACTGGACAGGTCATGGATAAAGCTACATTTTAAACATCCCTTACTTCAACTGATATATCCATGTCCCTTGGGTTTTAATAATTATCTACCAGTGCCCAGAAATGGCTTTTCTGTGCCTTAGAGTACTTAGTAATACATTGTATCTATGTGAGTGCCATGGCATCATGGATCATGATGAGTCTATAAGCAGCATTATGGAGGGGAAATAAGTAAATGAATACATATATATATATATAACAACAAAAATAAGCACCTTGAAATGGCCCTTTAAATAGCCTGATCTTCGCACAGGGTCGTTAATTATGTTAAAAGGTGGAGTTTTCAAATAGCCCACAGTAGACTACTACTCCAAGGAAGTTCCACAAGAGCGTGGGTGTGCAATGGTGTGCTTGTAAGTGTTTAGTAATTGAATTGAAGTGGAGAAGTCCTGATTGACAGTATTTGCCAGTTTCCATGGTGTAAATGCTCCTATCACGGCCAGTTTTAAGTTGGGAAGAGATGCATGCAATAGCAACTGAAGTACACCACACCACAGGTTTGGTACAAACTGTGTCCCATACACCATAAATCAGAAATATATACAGACATATATATTTGAACTCAGTTTGTCCAGTCTGCACAACTGCATTCTTTCCAACGCACTCTGATGATCTTAAACCCTCTGTAAAGAAATGATCATCTTAAGCTTTTAAATAAAGGGTTTTTACATTATCTAATACCTTCTAGTCAAGGGAAATATGTATGTCATTGTTAGGTGTTGTTGGTCAGTTTTGACTCATATTCACTCCATGTGACAGAGTAGAACTGCCCCATAGTGTTTCCTAGGCTATAATATTTACGATAACAGGTTGCCAAGACTTTCTCCCACAAAGCTACACCTGTCTAATCAAAAGTGACTAAGTGCTTAACCATTGCACTGCCAGGACTCATATTTATAACCAAAACCAAACTCACTACCCATTGCTGTCAAGTTGATTCTGACTCATAGGAAAGAGTAGAACTTCCAATCTTTACAGAGCCAGACTACTCTTTCTCCTAGAATGGCTGGTGGGTTCAAACCTCTGATTTTTCAGCTGGCAGCCAAGCATTTTAACTTCTGTGCCACCAGACTTGCAAATATTTAATAACTTAATTTCCCACACATAGTTTCCAAGGTCCTGCTGAAGAGAGGATAGTGAAAGTTTGGAGAAGGCACATCCTTTCTTAACTGCCTCTTCCAGAATGACACATCACTGCCATTTGCATAAACTGAGAAGAAGTATACATATTGAGTATATTAGTTAGCTTTTTGCTAAATAACAAGTCACTGTAAAACTTAGTAGTTTATAACAACAAACATTTATTCATTTATTTTTAGAGTTCACTTTTTTTTTTATATATAATTTGGGTGAAATTTTACAAAGCAGATTCTTTTTACATTCAACAGTGCAAACACACTTTGTGACACTGATCCGATCCCCACAACGTAATCATTCTCTCCCCACTTCCTCCCTGTGAGTACTCTTTTTCTTTGTCCTTCTTGCCTATGCATCCTGTCTCCTTAGCTTTCTCCCTATGCAAATGCTACCTTTCTGATCTCTTATGGTTGGTTGTTCTAAGGAGTTTGTCTCCCTGGTGTAGTTGTTCATCTCATGGGCCTGTCAATTGTTTGGCTGAAAGTTAAGTCATAGAAGTGAGTACAATTCCAGGCCCGAAGATTAACTAGGGACCATGTAGTCTCAGGGGTTTCACCAGTCTCTATCCAACCAATCCTGGTCTTTTTTATGACCAATCCTGGTTTTTTTGTACGTTTTTTAATTTTGTTCCACAGTTTTCTTTCTCCTGCTCTACCCGGGATCTCTAATTTGATCCTTTTCTGAGTGGTTGACATTGTTAGCCAAGCACCATCTAGTTCTTCTGGTCTTGGGGTTGTACAGATGGAATTTCTCATGATTCTTTAGTCCTTTGGACTAATTGTTTCCATGTGGCTCTGACTTTCTTCATGCTTCATTGCTTTGGATGAGGAGAAACCAATAGTTGCATCTTAAATGACCATTCACAAGCTTTTAATTCCCCAGTTGTAACTCATCAAAGTAGGATGTAGAACAATGACAAACACTTGTCTTTGCTCATGAATTTATGGGTCTGCGCTCTGTCCTCATAGTCTGAAGTGTTCTCAGCTGATCACAGCCATGCTCATTCGTTCATCTGCTATCAACTAATCATCAGCTATTATCTCTGCTTCTGTGGCTTGGCTGGCTATTGGTTGGGGTAAAAGGAATGTTGGGGCCCATGGACAGCACTCAACAGACTAATCTGGCATGTGTATGTGGTTGCTCAGAATTCCAAGTGCAGTAAGAAAATAAGCCCTGGTGCACAAGCATTCTCCAAGTCTCTACTTTGATCACTTTTGATTCTGTCTCATTAAACCAAACAAGGCTCG
Organism: Orycteropus afer afer; assembly: GCF_000298275.1. NCBI lineage: Eukaryota > Metazoa > Chordata > Mammalia > Tubulidentata > Orycteropodidae > Orycteropus > Orycteropus afer. Next base: position 26,049 of record NW_006922004.1, on the reverse strand, counting down.
ATTCAGAGTGGGTGCAGGAGGGTACTGCCAAGAGCATGGATGTAGAAAGGTAAGTACAATGTGAAGCTCTAGGCTCTGCCATACAGGCTCAAAAAAAAAAAAAAAAAGAAAGAAAGAAAGAAAGAAAATCTGTGCCTTAGTATAATAATAAAAGTTGTATAGCAGTATTTCTTTTCCACTGAGTATGTAATTCTTCTGTTAAAATCTACTTTGTTTTGTAGAAACAGAAGCAGGTAATTAAACAATAATAATAATAATAAATAAAACAAATTTGGGGCAATTTATAATTTAACATCTAACCTTACCTTACTTATAATCACACTGGCTAAGGGAATAAAGGTGTCTTACAAATTCCTGTTCCTGCTTCCTAGAACTTGGCTTCCACAGTAGTCAGGTTCTCCTACCCAGCTTCCTTTTCCAAGAAAGAATGAAACCACTCTAGGAATTGTCATCACAGGGATAATGCACTTTCAGTGCCTTTATGGGCATTTACTAATGGATTCTCTTCTATCCTTCTTTCTTTCCAAGGACATGTCATAGGCAGGCATATGGGAAAGGCAGAGCCTGTCTCTAATGGCATTCACTAGTTGTGTTTTCAGCACTAATATAAAGGTATTTCATTTTAACAAAAGTTCCTTAGATAGAATTATTTTGTATATAGATTAGGAAAGTAATGAATATCAGATAACTTCAAATTACGGGAAGCAAAAGAGGCACCACTTGCAAGCAGAGATTTATTCTTGGTTTTATGCACTTTGTCTTTTATATTATGTTCTTGTTCTTATGCTCATGGCTCATACACAAGATGAATTCTGAGAATCTCATCTTGTAATTGCATTGTTCTCCAAATTTATTTATTTTGAAATCCAATTAAAACACTACTTTTAGTGCATGGCTGATACAATGTTCACTGGACGAAATTTGTTTACCAAGGTAGGTTACATTATTTGATCAGGCAGCCATTTAAAGAAAAATTTATTTTCAAACTGTACTATTCATTATCTTAATTTACCTCTCTTGTGGCCTCCAAGACCACAATTTTGGTTTGTTTTATGTTTTCTACAGTCTTTGGAATCTTTAAGGCACTAAACTTTCATATTTTATATGAAAATTACTAAATAAATGCAATGTAAAATAGTTTAATAATTCACTAAAAATGGGATAGCTTAATACATAATTTTTGTCTTGAAACTGTATGCATTTTCAGGGCTAATCTCAATATATTATCTCTTCCATTTCATTCTTCATGTTATACCTTCCTACCTCGCTGTAAACAAAAATTCCAAGTATTTCTAGTTTTAAGTGTTTAGAATGCTTTCAAATACAGTATTAATAATAAGAGACTTATGGAGTGCAAGAGGCCTGTTATAGGCTAGACTCTACCCTAAATAAACCAAAATCAAACTCTCTGCCTTCAAGGAATTTCTGGCTCATAGTGACATTTATGGGACAGAGTAGAACTGCTCCCCATAGGATTTCCAAAGCTATATATCTTTACAGAAGGAGCTCTAGTGGGGTAGTGGATACGGCATTTGGCTGCTAACCAGTTCAGCAGTTCAAACTCACCAGCTGCTCCACAAAAGGAAGATGGGGCAATCTACTTCCATAAAAATTTACAGCCTTGGAAACTTAGTGGGGGTCATGATGAGTTGGAATGAACTTGATGGCAGTGAGTTTAGTGGTTTTTTTTTTTTAGTTTTATTGTGGTCAAAACATGCACAACAAGACATTTGCCAACATAACACCTTCCCCATTTACAGTTCAGGGACATTTTCCATGTTGTGCCACCATTATTGCTATCCTTTTGCAAAATATTCCACCACCATTAGCATAAGTTCAATGCCCTGCAAAAAAAAAAGATTCCCCTTTCCCCTTCCATCCTACCCCTGACAACCACTAATAATCTTTGGTGTATATATATGTAATTTTTTTTATTTTAATTTTCCCCCCCAAACTATCTAAGAATTTAGCATCCCCTCCCTTCCTATACAAAGAAAGTTTCCTTCTATGTATAAACCTTTCCTTGACTTTTTACAATAGTGGACTAATACAATATTTGTCTTTCTGTGTTTGATATATTTCACTCAGCATAATGTCCTCCAAGTTCATCCATGCTATGTGGTGTTTTGCAGATTCTACATTATTCTTTAGGGTTTCATAGTATTCTGTAGTGTATATGTACCACAGTTTGTTTATCCATTCCTCAGTTGATGGGCACTTAGGTTGTTTCCATCTCTTTCCTATTATGAATTGTGCTGTACTGAACATAGGTGTGCATATATCTGTTCGTGTCCTGCCTCTCATTTCTTTAGGATATATACCTACTAATGGGATTGCAGCATCAAATGATATTTCTTTTTCCAACTTTTTATGGAATGGCCTTACTAATTTCCAGAGTGGTTGTATCATTTTACAGTCCCACCAGCAGTGTATGAGAGTCCCAATCTCTCCACATCCTAACCAACATTTGTTATTTTCTGTCTTGTTGAACTTTGCTATTAATGCGGGCGTGAAATGGTATCTGATGGTTATTTTTATTTGCATCTCTCTATTTGCTAATGATCGCAAACATTTCTTCATGTGGTTGTTGGCTGCCTGAATATCTTCTTTGGTGAAGTGTCTGTTCATATCTTCTGCTCATTTTTTAATTGGATTGTTTGTCTTTTCAATGTTGAAGTATTGGAGTTTTCTATAAATTTTAGAGGTAAGTCCTTTATCTGACATGTCATTGCTGAATATTTTTTCCCAATCTGTAGATTCTCTTTTTACTCTTTTGGAGAAGTCTTTTGATTCACATAATTTTTAGACAGTGCCAATCATTTAGTTTATCTTCTGCTGTTTGTGCATCTTGAGTTATGCTTGATAGTTTATTTATGCCATAAATTAGGGATCCTATGTTCTGGTAGCATAGTGGCTAAAAGCACTTGACTGCTAACCAGAAGGCTGGCGGTTCAAACCCACCAGCCACTCCTCGGAAGGAAGGTTGGGCAATCCTACTTCCGTAGTGATACTGCCTCGGAAACCCAAGGAGGGGTCGCTATGAGTCGGGGCCGACTTTATGGCACATAACAACAACAACAACAACAATGTTTGCCCATATTTTTTCTTTGATGAACTTTATAGTTTTAGACATCACATTTCAGTGTTTGATCCATGTGAAGTTAGTTTTTGTATATTGTGTGAGGTATGGACCTTGTTTCATTTTTCTGCAAATGGATATTCAGTTTTGCCAGCACCATTTGTGAAAGTGGTTATCTCTTCCCCCATTTAATGGATTTCAGCCCTTTGTCAAAGATCAGCTGACCATAGGTCAATGGATTGATTTCTGGGTTCTCAATTCTATTCCACTGGTCTATGTGTCTGTCACTGTACCAATCCCAGGCTATTTTGACAACTATAGCTATGTAGTAAGTTTTGATATCAGAGTGTGAGAGATCCTACTTCTTGTTCTTCTTCAATAGTGCTTTGCTTATCTGAGGGCTCATTCCTTTCCATATAAAATTAGTGTTTGGTTTTTCCATGTCTTTAAGGAATGGTGATGGGACTTGGATTGGGATTGCATTGAATGTATAGATTGTTTTGGATGGTATTGACATTTTCACAATGTTCAATCTCCTTATCCATAAGCATGGTATGTTCTTCCAGTGTAGGTTTCTTTGTATAGGTCTTTTGTGTTCCTGGTAAGATTTATTCCCAAGCATCTTATCTTTTTGGTAGGTATTGTAAATGGTATTGATTTCCTAATTTCCTTCTCAGAGTCCTCTTTGCTGCTGGAATCCAACTGATTTTTGTATACTGATCTTGTATCCTGCCCCTATACTATATATTTCAATAAGTTCCAGTAGTTTTCTTGATGAGTATCTTGGGTTTTCTATATGTTGGAGCATGTTATCTGCAAATAGGGATCATTTTACTTTTTCTTTAAGAATTTGGATGCCTTTTATTTCCCTTTTGTGCCTTATTGCCCTGGCTAGGACTACAAATACAATGTTTAATAGAAGTGGAGAAAGAAGGCATCCTTGTTTTGTTCCTTTTCACAAAGGTAATGGTTTAAGTCTCTCTCCATTGAGAATAATTTTGGCTGTTGGTTTTGCATATATGCACTTTATTATGCTTAGGAATTTCCCTTCTATTCCTGTTTCTCTGAGATTTTTTTTTTTTTTTAATCAGGAATGGGTGTTGTATTTTATCAAATGTTTTTTTCTAAATCTATTGCTATGATCATGTATTCTTTTCCTTTATTTTACTTTTGTGATGGATTGCATTGATTGTTTTTCTAATGTTGAACCATCCTTACATCCCTGGTATGAATCCCACTTGGTCATAATGTGTTATTTTATTGATATGTTGTTGCAGTCTGTTGGCTAGGATTTTGTTGAAGATTTTTACATCTATATTCATGAGAGATATTGGTTTATAGTATTCCTTTCTACCGGTGTCTTTGCCTAGTTTTGATATCAAGGTTATACTTGCTTCGTAAAATGAATTTGGGAGGATTCCACCCTTTCCTATGCTCTGGAATAGTTTGAGTAGGATTGGTGTCAGCTATTCTCTGCATGATTGGTAGAATTCTCCAGTGCAACCATCTGGGCCAGGACTTTTTTTGTTGTTGGTAATTTTTTTATGACCTATACAATTTTTTCTTTTGTTATAGGTCTGTTCAACTTTTCTACCTCAGTATGTTAGGTTAGGTAAGTAGTGTGTGTCTAGAAGTCTGTTCGTTTTTTCTAGGTTTTCAAATTCCTTGAAGTACAGTTCTTCAGAATATCCTGATATTACTCTTTTTATTTCTGTTGGTTACATTTCATTTATTTGTCTTATTTGCATCTTCTCTTTCTTTTCCTTTGTTAACTTTCCCAACAATTTGTCAATTTTATTAATGTTTTCAAAGAACCAACTTCTAGTCTTGATTTTTTTCTATCATCTATTTTCTGTTTCATTTATTTCTGCTCAAATCTTGTTATTTCTTTTCTTCTGGTGACTGTAGGCATTATTTTCTGCTCTTTTTCTACTTGTTGGAGATGTTGAGTTGAGGTGTTGATTTTGGCTCTTTTTTCTTTCTTGATGTATAAATTGGCCTCTGATCACTACTTTTGCTGTGCCCAAATAATTTTGGTATGTTATGTTTTCATTCTCACTTGATTCAAGCAAATTTTTAATTTCAATTTTTAATTCTTTTATTACCCAGTTGTTTATAAGGAGAGTTTTATTCAGTTTCCATGTGTTTGTACTTTTTCCCTTGGTCTTCTTAGTGTTGATTTCTAATTTTATAGCATTGTGATCTAAGAAGATGCTTTATAGTATCTCAGTGTTTTTAAGTTTATTGAGGCTTGCTTGTGGCCATTAGGTTGATTGATTGACATATGTTCAATCCTGGAGAATGTTTGATGTGTGCAGGAAAAGAATGCATATTTTGCAGTTGTTGGGTGAAGACCTCTGTAGATGTCTATGAGGCCAAATTGGTAGATCTTATTGTTTAGTTCTTCTATATCTTTTATTGAAAGTCATGGACTAATGTCTCCTAGTACTGTGGAATTTTCTATTTGTATTTTTGATTCTGTTAAAGTCTGCTTTAGGTATTTTGGGGCTTTTTCATTAAGTGTGTAGATATTTATTATGGTTATGTCCTCTTGTTCAACTGATCATTTAATCATCATATACTGTCTGCCCTTCCTCTTAGGGTCATTTTTGTCATAAAGGCTTTTTCATTAGAAATTAATATTGCTATTCCTGCTCTCTTTTGGTTGCCATTTTCTTGGTATATCATTTTCCATCCTTTGATTTTTAGTCTATTTTTGTCATTGTGTCTAAGATGAGTCTCTTGTAGACAACATATTAATCATCATGATTTGTTATCCAGAGCAACTCTCTGTCACTTGGATGGTGCTTTTAAACCATTTCCATTCAGTGTAACTATTGACAGGAATGAATTTATTGATGTCATTTTGTTATGTGTTTTTTTGTGGTGTTACAGATTTCTTTGTTCCATATAATTTTCTGTGCTGAGCTCATTTTGTTCATGACACATATTATTTTCTCCTTCTCTGCTATTATTTAGTATTTGCTAAGTGTTTGAGCTTGTCCTTTTTTTAATTTTCATGTGAAGGTTTATTATTTTTCTTTGAGGTTACACCATAATTTATCATTTTCTTCCCAAGTTTAAAACAGTCTATTTTATCTCACTATTTTCTTGACTTTCTCACCATTTAGAAGTTCTATAACTACACACTTATTCTCTCTTTTTTGGTTGGTAGTTGTCCATATTTATCAAAAGATGTCTCTTCTTCCCTTTTTACAGTCTTGTAAGCATATTTTACTTTGGCTACTTCTATAATTGGGTTGGTTTCTGGGTTATGTCACCATGTGTGTTAATCATCAGTTGCTGTCTGCTGCTGTTGGTTCTCTGTCTGAAGGACTCTGTTTAGCATATCTTGTAAAGTTGGTCTGGTTTTAACAAATTCCCTTAATTTCTGCTTACCTGGAAATCTAATTTCACCCTCATATTTGATAGACAGTTTTTCTGGATGTATAATAGTTGTAGTTATGTGCCATGCCGTCGACTCATATGTGCCGTGCCGTCGACTCAGACCTGACTCATAGCGACCCCTCCATGGGTTTCCGAGGCAGTGTCACTATGAAAGTAGATTGCCCAACCTTCCTTCTTTGAACCACCAGCCTTCTGGTTAGCAGTCAAGCACCTTAGGCACTACGCTACCAGAGCTCCTATACATATATGTGTGTGTGTGTGTGTGTGT
>NW_006922004.1:16388-19194 GCF_000298275.1 Orycteropus afer afer | reverse complement strand
TTTATTGGACTTCTTGAATGGGTATATTCTCATCTTTCCTTATATTAGGGAAATTCTCTTCCAGCAATTCCTCAACAATTTTCTCTGTGGTTTTCTTTGTCTCTTCCTGTACTTGAATTCTGATTACATGTAGGTTATTCCTCTTGATGGTATCCCACATGAATCTTACTTCAGCTTTTTTCATTATGTTTTGATCTATTGTCTAATTAATCCCTTAAAAAAGTAGTATTGAGGTGCTTGATTTTAATATCATTAATTCTGTCTTCCATTGATGTGATTCTACTGCTTTGTCCATTTCTGAAATCTAATATTAATCTTCTGGATTTATGTTTGTTGTTTTTGTATCATTTCAAATTTTTTATTTATTTTGTCATTTGTTCTCGTGTCATTTTCCTAAGTTGTTCTAGAGTTTTGTCTGTGTTTTCTTTAATTTTGTCAGTGTTTTCTTTGATCTTGTCAGTGTCTTCCTTGATCTGTCTTTCAATCCCTTGAAGTACCTAAATATAATTATTTAGGAGTTCCAGTGTTGCTTCTGCTTCAAGGATGTTTTCTGGGTTTATATCCTGGTACTTCGTTTCTACTACTTTATCTTGCTTTTTTGGTTGTATGTTGGTGTTGATTTGTGCAGAATTTTTTTTGTTTTATTTTGTTTTGATATATCTGTGCTCATCTGTTTGCTAGTTGTTAGCACTTAAGCACTCACCACCTGTCTCCTGATAGGTGATAGAGAATGAGAGTGTGTGCACAGATCTCTGTTAGCTTTCTGTAAAGAGTAGTTGAGGGTGAGTTAAGCTGGTATTGGCCACCATCTGTCATTGGTTAGTTGGTGCAAAAACAAGTAGTGGCCTTCATTCAGTGGGAGGTGCACTTCATTCGGTGCAGGAGGTGCAGGTATGGTTGGGTTATGTGGGAACAGTTGCTGTTTTCCACTCAGTTAGACAAATAAAAATAGTAATTTAAAAAACACCCAAAAAAAAAAAAACCCAAGAGAACAAAAAATTCAAATCTCATAAACAAACAAGTACAATTGAAAAAAAAAAAGGAAGAAAAAAATACAATAAATAAGAAAAAAAAATCAAAATGTATTTTAAAAGGGTAAAAGAAAGATAATGAGAAAAAGATAGAAAGAATTAAAAGCCACAATATCTGGGGAGGAAAAATTGAGAGAAAACAAAAAAAGTAAAATAATAAGGAATAAAGAAAACTGCAAAAGGAAAATCAAGGGATGGGAAGAACCAAAAGAAAGAAAAAAGAAGGGAACCAAGGAAAGGGAAAAGAAAAACTGAAAAATAACAGAAAAAAGAACCAGGGGAGGACAGGGTAAAAAAAGGAAGAATAGACAAAGATAAAAAGAATATTTAAAAACAAAATGGGGTGGGGGAACAGGGCACAGAACCCAGGCTCTGCCAAGGCATAGGGTAGGATGGCACCTCTGCAGGTCAAGAAGGTGGGTGGAGGCAGGGAGATGGCCATGCCCCTATTCACCAAGAGGGTGCAGGGCACAAGTGTAACCTGGGGAATATTGTACCTCTCCAGTCATCAGTTTCTAGTGCAGTTGCCCGTACTGTTCTTGGCAGGCAGTGTCCACTCCCAGCTTGCCGTCCAAGCAAGAATGCCACTTACACACACTCAAACCACTGTGCCAGTGTTTGCCAACATCCAAAATGGCTTCTCTCTCAGAAAAGCCTCCAGCAGTCCACAAGTCTGCCTTTCTCCTTCATTGTTTTTCTCCCTTCTGGTCATCAGGCACCAACACAGTCCTTGCCTGTGCAGCCTTGGTGAGCAGAGCTCATTTTTTAGGTTGCTATGGTGAAATATTCAAAATGGCTGTGTCCTAAGGACAGCCAGCAGTCCACAGCTCTGTTTGTCTCCTTACTCACAGTTTTCATTCAGGTTCTTCTACTATTTAATATTTAATCCCCTTCATTATCCTTTCCTTCAAAGCTCAAGGGGATCATCTTCTGTATCAGTTTCAATTGATTTCTCATTGCTTTGTTGCAGAGGGTCTGTGTAGCTTGTCGGCCTATTCTGCCATCTTTCCAGAACAAACCAATGAGCTTGCTATTGAGTTTTATAGCTTTACAGAAGCAGGCTGCCTCATCTTTCTCCCACAGAGTGGCTGTTGTGTTTGAAACTCTGACCTTTCAGTTACAAACATATGTCTTTAACACTGTACAACCAGGCTCATTTAATTCATATTACAACCTAGACAGGTAGATGTCATCACACCCATTTTATATACGAGAAAACTGAACACAGAGAGCTTAAATCAGGTGCAAAGCACAGATTTGAACTCAGCTTAGCCAGTCTATAAAATTAACATTTCTCCTTTACACCATGGTTATCCTATACCCTTCTGTAAAGAAAGGATCATCTCCAACTTTCACATATAGATTTTATTCATTGTCTCATACCTGCTATTCAACTGCAAACACTTGGGGAAAAGATCTGCTCTCATTCTTCTGTACTATGCAGAGAAAGGCAGATGCATTTTGATTGCCTGATAGAGGTCAAGGGATCACCTCCTTTTGGCTGAAAAAATGTGAGCGTGGAAATTTACTTAGTCTTGCTAGTCAGTTTCTCCACATTTAAAATGGAATAATAAAAGTATCTATCTCTCAGGATTGTTGGCAATTAAATGAAGTTTAATTGGATAAGGTAAAGCTTTCGAGACCTCCATTTGCTGATGTGGCACCACTCAAATTGAAGAGAAACAGCTGCAAACATCCATTAATCATCGGAACATGGAATGTACGAAGCATGAATCTAGGAAAATTGGAAGTTGTCAAAAATGAAATGGAACCCA
>NW_006922004.1:2439-14334 GCF_000298275.1 Orycteropus afer afer | reverse complement strand
AAAAATACAGTCTGCAGTATGGATTATGTCTCAATATAAAGAAAACAAAAATCCTCACAACTGGACCAATGAGCAGCATCACAATAAATGAAGAGAAGATTGAGGTTGTCAAAGAATTCATGTTACTTCATTCTACAATCAATGCTAATAGAAGCAGCAGTCAGCCAGATGACGTGTAGCACTGGAAAGGTCAACCGCGAAGGAACTATTTCAAGTGCTGAGGAGCAAGGATGGCTCCTTGAGGACTAAGGTGCACCTGACACAAGCCATGGTATTTCCAATCACTTCATATGCATGTGAGAGCTGGACAATGAATAAGGAAGATTGAAGAAGAGTTGATGCTTTTGCATTGTGGTGCTGGCAAAAAAATTCTGAAAGTACCATGGACTGTTAAAAGAACTAACAGATCTGTCCTGGAGGAAGTGCACCCAAAATGCGCCTTGGAAGTGAGAATGGCCAGACTTTGTCTCACTTGTTTTGGTCATGTTGCCAGAAGGGACCATTTCCTGGAGAAGGATGTCATGCTTGGTAGGGTGGAGGGTTGATGAAAGAGGGGGAGGCCTTCAACGAGATGGATTGACACAGTGGCTGCAATGATGGGCTCAAGTACAGCAGGGATCATGGAGCTGGCATGGGATTGGGTAGGGTTTCATTCTGCTGTGCATGGGGTTGCTATGAGTCAGAAACAACTCAATGGCACCTTATAACAACAACAATGAATAAGGTTGTTTTACCAGCATGCAATATGCCTCACACAAAGATTGGCACAAATCAAACACTGAATAAAACATTAGCTTTAATTTATTAATAATGCATTTTTCAGTCACAATTTGAATTGAGTGAAGTGCCCTATCCATGTTAGACTTCACAGACCTGAGATCTTCCCTTTCATAGTATGATTCAAAACTGATGTAAAGAAAAGTGACCCTTCTGTTCCTTCTGCTTGAGGGTGAACTCACAGTACTGTTGCTCCAAACCCGTTGGCTAATTGCTGTTTCTGAAATAAAACCAGTCTCATGGTCCTTGGTTGGTATAATGAGTTTAATATTTATAATGAATAAGTTATGAGCTGGTCTATATTATAATCAGTAACAGTGCTGTTTAGTTTCTTGTTGCTACTGTAACAAATTAAGTCACAGTGGCTTAAAACACCACAAATGTGTTATCTTAATAGTTGTGGAAGTCAAAAGTCCCAAGTAAGTATAACTGAGCTTACTTCTCAAGTAAATATAACAAGATGTCAGCAGGGCTACATTTCTTCAGGAAACTCTAGGGGAGAAATTGTTTCCTAGCCTTTTTCAGCTCCTAGAGGCTCATATTCCTTGTCTCATGACTACTTCCTATATCTTCAAATCCAAAGCCAGCAGCTTAACATTTCCCCCTTCCTTCCATCATCACATCACTTTCTCTGACTCTGATCCTTCTTCTTCCCTCTTAGAAATACCCTTCTGATTAAATTTGGCCCATCCATTTCATCCAGGATAATTTCACCATCTCAAGATTCTTAATTTAATCACATCTGCAAAGTCCCTTTTTCTATATAAGCTAACATAGTCATAGGTTCTAGAGATTGGGATATGGACAACTTTGGGGAGCCATTATTCTACTCACCACAAATGCAATGACATTTATTACCAGTGCTTATGCTTGTAGATTTAGGAGACAGTATATGTTGTGGTTAAGAGCATTCATGCTAAAGGCTCTGACATTTACTATCTGTAACTTTGGGCAAGTTACTTAACTTCTCTGCACCTCCATTGCCTGAATTATAAAGTGGGGCTGGCATTAATATTACTTGCCCTCCAAAGTACAAGTTATAAGGGTTGTTGCTGTAAGAGTTGAATTAGCTAATCAATGTAAATTGTTGAAAATAGTATATAGTTTATTCTAGGTGCCCAAAGAATGTTAGTTACTAATAGTGTTGTGGTAGTAGTAGTGCTTTCATTATTATTTTCTCAGTTTAAGAGATCTTTATTAGGTATCTACTGCATGCTGTGGTTTGGGGGCTAGAATGAGATAATTTTTTACTATAGATAGCCTAATAATTTGACACCCCTTCAGAGAGATAGCTTTTAAATTTTTGCTCAACATATATTTGAAGGCAAGGCTGAGGTATGCCTGAAGGAAATTATGAAGCACCCCTGGTAGCAGTGCTCATCTCTTCTCTCTTGCCTAGAACAATTCAGCTCTGGCCCAGAATCTTCATGCCCAGCTTCCACACTGGAAACATAGAACTTGATCAGTGTAGTGACTGAAGTTCCGCCAATATGTATGTCCACCTGGAGCTGCAGAATATGACCTTATTTGAAATAAGGATCTTTGCCGATGTAATTAAGGTAAAGAGCTTGCTATGATATCATCTTGGATTAGAGTGGACCCTAAATCTAATGAGGGGTATCCCTATAAAAGACAGAAACGGAGAAGACACACACAGAGGAGAGGCACACAGTAACACAAGGAAGCAGACTCTGAATATGGAGAAGAGTTTGGGATTGTGCTGCCATCAATCAAGGAATACCAAGGATTCTCAGGAGCCATAAAAAACTGACAGAATCAAGGAAGGATTCTCCCCTAGAGCCCCCAGAGGGGCTGGAGTTCTGATTACAACTTGATTTTCAACTTCAAGACTCCAGAACTTTTGGAAGATACATATCTCTTATTGTAAGCCATCTAGTTTATGATATTTGTTATGGCAGCCCTAGGAAATGAATGTAACCAGAATGCTTGTTTGTTGTTGGATAACTCTTGCTGGGGTGGGCAGGTACTGATGCTGGAGTGTGGGGAGGCAGTCGGTGTTTCTCAGCATTGCAGACCTCATGGGCCAGGAAGAGGCAGCGGCAAGTGTTAGCAGAGGGAAGGGAGTGTGTGTGGGGGGGTGTCTTGGCATGCGAGGAACCCCAGAGCTGGGCAGGGATATGGGTGGAGGGGTCTGGGACCTTCCCTAGATGCTGTGCCACTTTCGTGATCCTACCCCAGGACCTTGCTCACCCCAGGGCTCCTGTGCCCAGCACCTGCCCTGCCAGCTACTGGAGAGGAGGGCAGGCATTACAGCCATCATCTGAGGGGTCCAGGGAAGGGCCCAGACTCAGAGAGGTGCAGGGCTCAGAGATGGCCAAACCTTAAGGGAGACTAAGGAAGGAGAGGTGATAAGGGGGAGGGAGAGACTTAGGGAGACTAGAGGCTCAGAGAGGGAGGGGAGGGGCAGTTCAACTGAGATCAGAGATGAGAGGCCATCTCAGGCCCTTGGCTTTCTTCACTGGGTTCCTCTTGAGTCTGAGGCCTGACCTCACAAAATCTCTATGTGTGATCATCCCCTTCCACTCTCTCTGGGGGACTGAGAGGGAAAGGTCAAGCTGGGGGCTGGGGAGCTGGACCAGCCTGTGGGGCAGTCCCAAGTCAGAGGCTGAGGCTCCTGCCCAGACCCAGAGACCCAGGCTCTTAGTGACCTGGGCCTCAGGCATCCCTCTGAGAAACGGGTTTCACCTGTGTCTTAGATTTGAGGAGCATGGTGGGCGATGCTGCTGGTGCTGCAACTGTATTTGCCCCACTCCCCATATGGCTAACCAAGGTGTTCCTTCCAATCCTATTTAGTACTTTCCCTAAGATGCAATTTGGTGAATACAATTCTCTCCATCTCCCTTCATATCTGGGGATGTCTTTGAGATCTTTACTGGTGCCCAAGGCAGACACCTGCTGACCTTGTTATAATTTAGCTTTGGTGCAAGTGCAAAGATACTTAAGGCACATAACATATGAACAAATCATATAATCCTCAGGCTCAAGGAGGAAGAACATGAAGAGTGAGGCAGGTATTGGAGGATGAGGAGTTTACCAATAAAATAAAGGAAGGGGGCAGCATTACAGGCAGAGTTAGCAGCAATGCCACAGCCACAAAATCATCAAAGGTTTGAAGTGATCTTGGAGCCACATATAGGTCACTGATAATGCAAAGTGTCTGGCTGAGAGAGAAGGGAGATGGCTGGAGCTGGTGTCCTAGGTAGAGGCCAAGCCATGCTGGGCCAACTTAAATGATGAAACATTGAGGCCAAATGTCATTCAGGAAGGTCTCAATTCACTTAATCAGATGGAAGTTGTTTAAATTGTTAGAACAATGTTTTCTTCTCACAGGTATACTATGTCTTATCACCCAAAAAATGCAAAAACAAATAAAAAATAAAGAGAAAACATTCACAGTCTTTATTCAGAGACACCACTAAGATTATTTTGATACAAATCCTTCTAGAAACTTTTCTATACTTTCTGCCCTATGATACAAATTGTAGTAAAGTGGCTGAAAGGAACTTGATATTCAAGGTTCAGTCAGGACATCAGAGTGACTGGAGCTGCTGGGAAGAGAATGAAGAGGAGAGTGATAATGGGTAAGTTTGGTGAAGTAGGTGGGGACCAGGTTAAGGAGGTGCTCTTCATCTGAAATAATGGCTTAGAATTTTATCCTGATTGTAGTAGGAAATGATTAGAGAGTTTTAAGCAAGAAATTACAAAATGTGATTCATGTTTAAAAAAAAAAATCATTGTTTTGTGTGATGACTACACTTACATGCACACAAACACAAGCACCCAAGTGGTAGCCAAGAGACTTACTAGTTAGCAGATTAATTACTGTATATAGTCAGAAAAACTCACATTGTTTCTTAAACAACAACTATAGGCTCATAGTAAAAAGAAAAAGTGTTTTCTGTTACATACTCATTTGTTCCCAGCTCTTGGTCTTTATAAAAATGTTTGTGATGTTATCTACATAATGCCCCCAACATTAAAACAACCAGCACATATATTTTGTCTTCAAGAAGCCAAGCCACCTTAGCTGGTGTTTTTATCTTGGGATATAGTGGGGAAATAAGATAGGAATCCATTTTTGCATATAATTTTGTTGATTTATTACAACGTATTACCTATAAAGGCCCAGTATTTGTTATATGTCAGTGTTTACAGAGTTTTAGAATCATGGCCATATAAAGTTGTAAAAAATTTAATAATAAGTCACCATTTAACTGGTATTCAAGGAATGTCCACTGCAGCAGCACATTGCAAATATTAATGTGCTTGTGAATTACCTGGGATCTTGTTGAAGATGAAAATACTGATTCAGTAGCTCTGGAGTGAAGCCTGAGACCCTGCATTTCTAACAAGCTTCCATGTGATGCCCATGCTGCTGCTCCACTTTGAGTAGTAGGGTTTGAGAGCATTCCTAACAGATGTTGCTACCAAGGGAAAGATTCTGTTACAGTTTCTGCTTTTTATTTTGGTAATTTCAATTGTCTTTTATATACACAAATAAGTACTCTTGAATCACAACCATGCTAAAAATATATCCAAGCTTGTATGATTTTTTTTTAAAAAATGTACACTAAACTAGCATTATAATTCAAAGAAACTTTAAAAATTAGATGTGGTGGCATAGTGCCTAAGGCATTTGACTGCTAACCAGAAGGCTGGCAGTTCACAGCCACCAGCCACTCCTCAAAAGGAAGGTTGGGCAATCTACTTCCATAGAGATACCGTCTCAGAAACCCAAGGAAGGATCGCTATGAGTCGCAATCTACTTGATGGCAGTGAGTTTGGTTTGATAGGATCTGAAGAGTTTCATATTGAATATAGGAAACACACATATACATATATATATATATTCTGCATCCATATTAAATAATACAAGTATGCATTAAAAAAAAAAAAAAAACACTGCCATCGAGTCAATCCCAACTCTTAGCAACCCCATTGGGTTTCCAAAGCTGTAAATTTTTACAGTAGATTGCCTCATCTACTTCTCTGTAAAGCAGAGCAGATGGTGGGTTTGAACTGCTGACCTTCTAGTTAGCAGCCAAAAATGCCTTATCCACTACGCCACCAGAGTTCCTTACAAATGTGTGTACCTCACATTGAATTATATTATGTGGCACTGACTCAACTTTAACATTTACCTTTATATTAATTTTTGTAAGTATATAAAACATTGAAAAGTAAAAATTCAGGCTACCCTATAGATATAAACTTAAGTCTAAATATAATGTTGCCACTTGGTTTCAAGCACTGGTTGAGTTTAATTAAGTTGAAGTGGTCTCTGTCATTATCTTTAAAACTAGATTTACTGACTTTAATATTTAGCACATACTTATTTTTCACCTTAACTCTTATTTAATTTAAAAAAGTTATTACTTGAGAAAGCCAGCTAAGCAATGATGATTATAGTGTATCAAAACCTACTGTAAGTGATTATTTTAATGACTCTGTGACAACAAGGATACGTAGACATTCAGACAAAAAAACAATCTAATTATAATGACAGCACCAAAGCAAAGCTGTGACAGTTACAAAACCAATTTAAAAGTTTTTTGACAGCCATGGCTAAAAGCTTTGTTTGGACCTTTCAATAATAATAGTTTACTTAAGACATAAATCCACAGCTAAGGAAAATAGAAAGAGAAAGTTTTGGCTTTTCTGTCATGCAGATAAAATGGAAATCAGTTGAAATGTTTTTAATAGAACATTATGTTGAAGAGTATAGAAAAGAATAATAGTTACGGAATTTAATTTTCACAATGCAAAAAAGACTAAATAACAATAAAAATTTTAATGAGAATAAAACCTTGCCGACTGATTTGCTTATCCATATAATGAAAATCAGTAGTTACTGCTAGTGAATAGATGGGCATTTACACAGGTTGATTGGCAGTTCTGGAATTTGATTTGTATTACTATAAAATAAAGTTCATGGCACATGGATATAAGAATGCATGAATAACCATGGTGACATGAAACCTCAGTAAATATCTCCTTTCCATTGATTCTGACATCTCTCAAATTATTAGACTCTTATCACTTTTATTCATCTTAGTTGGGTCTGGACTCAGGCAGATATGCAACATAATTGATGCTTTGACCTTGGGAAAATAACTCTTCATTCCTGAACAGAAAAATACCTGACTCATAGAGTTGTATTTACTTATACTGCAAAATGTATAGAAACTTATAATTTGGCATGCACTGTTTTAGTACTTTACAAATATTGACTCATTTAAAATTGATAACAATTGTTTGGAGTAGGTACTATTGTCTCCACATTACTGATGAGAAGAGTGAAGCACAGAGAGGTAATATAACTTGCCCAGGGCTACAGAGCTACTAAGTGGTAGAGTAGAGTTTCAGTGCCACAGCCCATGCTATTAATCATGACTATTATAATGAAGTCTAAATGAAACAACATAGGCAGAGACATATAGACACTATTTTATCCTACACTCAGATTCTGTTTTAGTTTGGTTCTCTTAGTTGCAAAGACTGAAGAATCCTCATGTCATATCATGTTGTAAGGATACCTGTCTACCAAAAAAAAAAAAAAAAACTAAATTCACGCTGTCAAGTTGAATCCAACTCATAGCAATCCTTCCTTGGGATTCTGAGGTGGTATCACTATGGAAGTAGATTGCCCAACCTTCCTTCTGAGGAGTGGCTGGTGAGTTTGAACCACCAGCCTTCTGGTTAGTAGTCAAATGTCTTAGGCACTAATCCACCATAGCTCCTGTCCACAAGTACTAAGAAAAGCTGAACAATGAAGCCTCAAGAAGAGGACAATATATGCTTATTATAGTTGCAGTTGAGTGGTCTCTAACTCATGTCAATCCCATGTACAACAAAATGAAACATTGCCTGGGACTGCCCAATCTTCAGCAATGTTGGTATGCTCAAGTCCGTTGGTATGGCCACAATGCATTTTGAATGTCTTCCAACCTAGGGATCTAATCTTCCAGCACTATGATGGACAATATTCTGTTGTGATCCCTAGAGTTTTCATGGACTAACTTTTGAAAGTAGATTACCAGGCCTTTCATCCTAGTCTGTCTTAGTCTAGAAGTTCCACTGAAATCCATCTACTATATATGGCCATGCTGGTATTTGAAATCATGGTGACATAGCTTCCAGGGTCATAGCAAAATGTAAGTCATCTCAGTACAATAACTAACAGATGAGTAGTGGCAATACATGGTAGCCACTATAATGATATTAATTATTTTTGAATGCCTAATTATCTCTATCTCACTATAGGCAGTAGACTTGGATCAGACTTGGGGAGAAATCATGGTTCCACCTTTAATAATTGTGTGACAGTGGGGAAGTTATTTAACTTCTATGAGCTCCAGTTCCCTTATCTATAATATTAAAATAACTTCCTTGTGCTATTATGAATACATCTACTCCTCACTTGTTGACTATCTCTTTATCTGACATTTTGCATTTAAGACAGTAGTAAAAAAATCTACTATCTGACTATTTTGTACATTAATGACATGTATCTGGCAGTAATGAACACCAAGGTGCAAAGGAAGAATAACACCAGTAGTGCTTGTCAAGGTTATGTGTCAACTTGGTTGGGCCATGATTCTCAGAGGTTTGGCAGTGATATCATGATGTGATTTGGGAGTTATGTAATGATGTAGTCATCCTCCATTTCTTGATCTGACCTGATCATCCTTCATTTTCACATAAAGCTGATTTTCACATAATGCCCTGATCTTTGGAACCTAACCATGTTGGTAAATGAGGAGTGAGTATATTAAATTAGTTAATTTATGTAAAGCATCTAGAACAGCATACCATACAAACAATATGAATGTTAGTTATTAGTGTTTTTGTTGTGTGCTGTCTAATCAACCCCAACTCAATAGCAACATGAAGCCTCAATAAATATTTCCAGGATAGAAAAGAACTGCTCCATGGGGTTTCCAAGGCAGTAATCTTTATGGAAGCAGATTGCCACATCTTTCTCCCACAAAGCCACTGATGGATTTGAATCACTGAGTTTTGATAAGCAGCTGAGCACTTAACCACTGCACCAGCAAGGCTACTTTAGTTATTAGTTGTAGTATAATTTTCAATAGTATTTGTGACAGTAATAACATAACAAAGAAATAGATCTTAGGTCTCTTCCACTTTTCTAGAAGGGTTAAGACCATCTCTAAGATGGTTTCATTTGTAGTAACTTCTTTTCCTAACACAGAATAAAACAATATTTGTTTTCTGGTATCCATTTTTTTTTTTAAAAAAAAAAAAAAAACCTTTCTTGGTATCATCAGAATTAAGGATAAAAATTGCCTATGCAACAAATGAAAATTAAGATGCAAGCTACACAGAAGTCAAATGAATTAACTTTTCCATTTTTAACCAAAAGTCTTTGAAACCATCTCCCCAATCGTTCTTTAGCTGCCTGAAGAAAAGAATGCCTTTGCATACATTATTCGGCAGTAATTGATATTCATGAAATTATCTTAGCAGCACAGTTTTTCATATCAGCATATCACAAAAATGTTGTAAATCAGGGCCTAGGCACACTGAGTATGTTTAATCATAAGGTTTATTTTTCTGATAGGCATTTATCTATTTTTCTTCCTCAGAAAATGATGCGGTCGTCAGTTTTCCACATGTTTATCCTGAGCATGGTGACTGTGGATGTGATTGTCGCTGCTAGCAACTATTACAAGGGAGAGAACTTCAGAAGGCAATACGATGAGTTCTATCTCGCAGAGGTAAGCAATTCCCTGCAGTGCAAATCACTTCTCAAAGCAAAGATGAACCTCAGACAATGCCTTTCATACATGTGAAAATTAATTTCTATTCATAAATTAGTTGACTGGAACCAAAGCTGATTTACTGTCTGCTTATAAGTATGTCCTTTAATTACTAGGTTACCTGATTCATTTCCCATCACCAGGACTTTAGTAATCTTCCCCACAGTAGATCGTGTTACCAAGGCAAGCCTTGTTTCCTGGGTCTTACTCTTGTGATCTTGTTGCTTTCCTCTCCACCTCTCCTTTCCTGTGTTGCCTAAACCTGTTTCTAAGTGTAAGCAAATATATGTTCAGAAGACTGTAAATAAACACATCAGTTCAACACCACCAACATGAGTGTTGGGGGGAAAATTTAAAGACGTAATGCAATAATTACTGAAAACAGATGTTTCAAGCTGCTATAATGGTATCACCTCAGTAACAGGTAGATTTAGTGATTAAATAAGCTCAATAGTCCCCAACACACTATAGTATATTTTTGGAAAAAACTTCTTATTGATTAACTTTGTTAATATTTGATTCTTAAATATTTTCATTATTTCCAGAGACTACTTTTTATACTGAGTATAAAATATATTTCAGAAAATATGAATAGATAAATAAAACATGGGTAAAATATATTTCAGAATTCAATGAGACATATATATGGAAAAATTGATTGGCATTTAACTCTTTAGAAATCCATTCATCACATAAGTGAGGTACACCTATCCAGCTGTGCTACACTTCAAGAAATTCAATATATGAAAAAGTAATTTAAAAAGCAGAAAATTGCAATTTCATTATTTTTATTACAAAAATATTTTTCATATAAAAAATAAATTTGCTTTTAGGTACCCAGAATTCTCCCAGTGCATTTGAAAAATAGATTTGGTTAATAAAACTTCAATCAGCTCACACACTTCTTAGGGAAAAAAAAAAAAGTACATATATCTGTAGAATATAAACATCTATGTGTATATAAGGAAACTTTTAAGGAGTCATTTATGAATTCTAATCCTCATGGAGTTCTATTTTCTAAATGAAATCATTAACACTAAACTTTAAGTTGAGGAGAACTTCTGTGATATGATGCTGCCTATTTGCTACCTGATAAATGGAGCATGTAGTCACTAGATGGCACAATTAAGTGCTTAGTTACTAACCTAAATGTTGGAGGTTTGAGTCCAACCAGAAGTTCCTGTGAAGAAATGTCTGGACATCTGCTTTCAAAATTTCAGCTATCCAAAACTGGATATCCATTTGCAGAAAAATGAAACAAGATCCATACCTCACACCATACACAAAAACTAACACCAGATGGATCAAGGACTTAAATGTGAAACCTCAAACTATGAAGTTCCTCAAGAAAAAAATAGGGACAAATTTAGGGCCCCTCATTTATGGCATGGGAGCTCTGGTAGCATAGTGCCTAAGGCACTTGACTGCTAACCAGAAGACTGGCCGTTCAAATCCACCAGCCACTCCTCGGAAGGAAGGTTGGGCAATCCTACTTCTGTAGTGATACTGCCTCAGGAAACCAAGGAGGGGTCATTATGAGTTGGATCCGACTCAATGTCAGTGGTTGCATTTTTTTTTTTAATGTCAAGCATAAGCCAACATGCACAAACAGCTGAAGATAAACTAGATGAATGGGACCTTCTAAAAATTAAATTTTTATGTGCTTCCAAAGACTTCTCCAAAAGAGTCAAAAGAGAACCTACAGATTGGGAAAAAAATATTTGGCATTGACATATCTGACAAGGGATTTATCTCTAAATTTATAAAAACTCCAACACCTCAACAACAAAAAGATTAACAATCCAATTAAAAATGGGCTAAAGACATGAATAGACACTTCACCAAAGAGGATATTCAGGTAGCCAGCAAATATATTAAGAAATGCTCACAATCATTTGCCATCAGAGAGATGCAAATTGAAACAACAATGTGATACCATCTCACCCCAGGATTTATTGCAAAGTTCAACAGGTTAGAAAATAACAAATGCTGGTGAGGATGTGGAGAGATTGGGACTCTCGTACACTGCTTGTGAGATTGTAAAATAATACAACTACTGTGGAAAACAGTATGGTGATTCCTTGAAAAGGTGAAAGTAGAAGTACCATTTGACCTGGTGATCCCATTACTACATACATATCCTAAAGAAGTGAGAGCCAGGACAAGAATAGATATATGAACACCCATGTTCATCACAGCAATATTTACAATACAAAAAGATGAAACAACCTACGTGCCCATCAACAGAAGAATGGATGACCAAATTATACTACATACACACAATGGATTAGTATGCAACACTGAAAAATAATGT
>NW_006922004.1:0-1759 GCF_000298275.1 Orycteropus afer afer | reverse complement strand
TGCAGAAGATCCAGCTGACTTTTGAGACTATAAATTTATACCAATACTTATTGACACAGCTCTTAATAGGAGTTGAAAAAGTAAGGTTAAGATTGATCCAGCTTTAGCATTTTGTCAGGTGGTGGAGCTAAGGGCCAAGGGGATAAGTGATTATAAGTGACTGGCAAAGGAGTTGAAATGATGATCCCATGGTCTGTGTTGGATAGGGAAAGAAGTGAGATTAAGAGGAGACTGACAGGGCTAAAATAACGGGTTCAAGAGACTTCATATGGTCAAAGAACAGATATGGAAGTGCCAGAGTAACAGATCATGATCAGAAGACAGGATCTGGAATTTTACAATTCCAGAGTAGTTTCAGAATGTTGCAATTGCAAAATGCAAATTCTAGGGTGTTTTATGAATGTGTGCAGCTTACACATAATGATGGAATGAAGGTAAACATGGCAAGGAGCTGTCAAGAGAGAGTGTTACCTGAATCCTCACATGGACACTGAAGTCAGAGTAAGGTCAGTTCTTAGGAAGAGTAGTGTAGTAAGGGGCCAGTGGAAAAGGTCATATGAGATCTGCTATGTAGATTAA
Source organism: Orycteropus afer afer (assembly GCF_000298275.1). NCBI lineage: Eukaryota > Metazoa > Chordata > Mammalia > Tubulidentata > Orycteropodidae > Orycteropus > Orycteropus afer. Next base: position 1,180 of record NW_006922004.1, on the reverse strand, counting down.
CAGCCACAAGGAGAGTGATGTAAGAGAATGTTTAACCTGGTGGACTACATCTCCAAAGAAGGGTGTTTGTGAATTGTACTGGATAGAGCATCTCTTCCCCCTCCATGTATGATACTACCGGGGACATCAACAACATTAGCATCTTCTTCTGGGAAGGGCTGTAAGAGAAGGCACTTATTTGGGAGAGAGTTGACAAACATTAGAAGCAGAGATTGAGAATGTAGGGAAAATAGTTTAAAATGGAATGAGAGACCCAAAGCCTGGTTAAAAGGTTCTGGGAGGCAAGAGGTGGGAAGATTGTTCAGGCATAAGAATCATTGAAGAGTATTAGAATTCAAAGTTAAAGGGTTGATGATGAAAATGCTTGGGAATAAAAACAGAAATGGTCACATGTGATTGGGATACTCTCAATCTCCCGGGGAGGAGCAATTTGTGTCTTTTCCTGAGGGAGCCCTGGATATTAGAGATTATACTAACATTTCTTTTCTAGCCAAGCCCAGAGTGCTTACTTGGTCTGTACTAAATCAATTCTGTAGATTATCCACAGGGAAAGGAAAAACAGGAACTAAGTCTTCAAATTAAATTCACCTAATTTCTTCACAAACAAAATTAATCTGTTTCCTATTGTGGTTATATATTTTGTTGTTGTTGTTATGTGCCATCAAGTCAGACCAGACTCAGAGTGACTCCTACTTGGGTTGCTGAAGCAGTGTCACTACGGACGTAGATGCCCAACTTTCCTTCCCAGGAGTGGCTGGTGGGTTTGAACTGCCAGTCTTCTGGTTAGCAGTCAAGTGCCTTAGGCACTATGCTACCAGAGCTCCTTTACATATTTTAGCAGATTTATAATCTTGATACAAAATTCCAACAAAATGTCAAATAACTTAATGTTGTAGAGTTCACTGATAATCATTTAAATACATTGGTAGCTTCCAGGATAATGAATAAATCCTTGCCATGTTCTCCCTCTTTTTTCTCTCACTCTTTTTAATATGGTAATTTAAAAAGCTCTGGTGGTATAGTGCCTAAGGCATTTGACTGCTAACCAGAAGGCTGGAAGTTCAAACCCACCAGCCACTCCTCAAAAGGAAGGTTGGGCAATCTACTTCCATAGTGATACTGCCTCGGAAACCCAAGAAATGGTCACTGTGAGTTGGATCTGACTCAATGGCAGTGGTTT
>NW_006922003.1:2964186-2967395 GCF_000298275.1 Orycteropus afer afer | reverse complement strand
CATTCTGGCTGTACTTCCTTCAGGACAGATTTGTTCATTCTTCTGGTAGTCCAAAGTACTCTTTGCCAACACCACCATTCAAAGGCATCAACTCTTCTTCAGTCTTCCTTCTTCGTTGTCCAGCTTTCACATGCATATGAGGCTATTAAAAATACCATGACTTAGGTCAGGTGTACCTTGGGCTTCAAAGTGGCATCTTTGCTCTCTAACACTTCAGGAAAAAAACTCTATAAACAGTGAAAAGACAAATAATAGTAGAATCTGGAAACAGCTAAATACAGTTATAGACAACAAATTGAGATATTTCATGCTCATTAACATGAGTGATTTTTTTTTATATCTGAAGAATATATGCATCATAACTTTTAATATAAAATTTCAAACAGGCCAAATTAAATAATATACTATTTGAGAATTTCATATACCATGATAAAGCTAGAAAGAAAACCAAGAAATCAACAAAAGTCAGGCTGTGAGTTTGGGAGGAGTACAATGGAGTTCCAAGAGTAATGATGTTCTATTTCTTAATATTCATATTATTCATTTTGATTCCCATAAATATTCATATTATTCATATGCATATGCACATTATTACTCTTTAAATAATTTTTATACTTAATGCACAATTCATTTCAAAATAAGAAAATATTTTTTGTCCCTTTAAACAAGGTAAAAAAAATGAGGAAGAAAAAGAGTGCTGGTGAATAGGGATCATTAGGTTATGAACTCTTGATTTAAAGAAAAAAATTAAGTGAAGAATTTTAGAGCCAGTCAAGTTGAAGTCGTACAATGTGTGTGTATGTATACTTCTGGGACACACAATATACAATCCAAATATCATTTATGTCAGGACATAAATGCCAAATTAAGAAAACACTAATATGGAAATCATTGATTAATATCATTGTTTGAAATTATTAAGTGAGCCTCAAAACCAGCTAGACACAGATAAATGTGTAAATAATATTTCAAATAGAATTACAAGACTGAATGTAAAAAAGTTTGAGAAAATCTTTTAAAAAAATCTTTACAGATAGAATAGTAAGGGGGAAAAAAAAACTAGAGAAGCAAATGTCACCAATCCTCATCTTCATCTTCTATAAAGAGAATTTAAAAAGCATTGTCCTACCACTGGAAATTGCTAGGGTGTCAACTCATTGCTCCGTAAATTCACAGTAAAAGGAAGATGGTAAGTTTTATCCTGCCTTTCTAACATGAACTATATTAAAGGTAAATGAAATAACCCTAACAAGTTAGAGAAATGTCCTTCCATAGAAAAATTTTGGCTAATATAAACAGGAAAATGAACTAAGTAAACAATTATCATTTTGCAATCCCATGTTAAGTAAATGACTCAGGCAAAGGCAATCTAATCAAGTCTTAAATATGAATTCTCAAGATATTGGTAATATAGTTTGGCAATACTGGGAAGGAAGGAATCAGACAACCCAAAATGTGAAATATTCTTTAGTAAATTTTTCTTTAATAAATCAGTGGCATCATGCAGAGATAAGAAGGCAAGTTACTAACAGACTCCATATGATCCCTCTACAAAAACAGATACTGAAAAACCAAGTGAAACAGATACAAATAATGATCTTGGAATTCTGAGCGTCAAATGAGAAGATAATTAAATTGAGTACTGATCGGAAAGGGAAATGGAGCAAGATTAGTGACTGGGAAGAGAGAAGAGGCCAGGACCAGCTAAAGTGAGGACATCTTGAATAGAGACATCAGACACTGACTGAGGAATTAAAAAAAAAAAACTTCATGGGATTCCATGAGCTCCACACAGAGTAGACAGACTGGGAGGAATTCAAGGTGAGCAGTACATGTGTGGGAACTGAGAGAGGAATATGCAGAAGAGTGGATCAGAGTTAGAGGTGGCCAAGGAGAGAGGAGGGAGTGAAAAAGGGAATCAAATAACTCACCACTAGCAGAAGCTCATGTTGGATTACATCTCAACATAAGGAAAGTGAAAACCCTCACAACTGGACCAATAAGCAGCATCACAATAAATGGAGAAAAGATTAAAGTTGTCAAAGATTTCCCATAGTGGTTCCACAATCAACACCAATGGGAGCAGCAATCAAGACATCAGATGACATATTGCACTGGGCAAATCTGTTGCAAAAGACTTCTTTAAAGAACTGAAGGGAGCTCTGGTAGTGTAGTGGCTAAGTCACTTGACTGCTAACCAGAAGGCTGGTGGTTCAAACCCACCCGCCACTCCTCTGAAGGAAGATGGGGCAATCTACTTCTGTAGTGATACTGCCTTGGAAACCCAAGGAGGGGTCGCTATGAGTCGGGGCTGACTCGATGGCAAATAACAACAACAACAACAGCAGAAGTTGGATTTGCTCTGGTGAAAGGCCTGTGTTTCGGCAGAAGAGGAAGCTGGTCTTGAGACAATCTCTTGCTCAATTGAATCTGGGCAAGAGCTGGAAAAATGGCTGTGTGTATCCAGAAGGGAGATATACCCATGCCAGGGGATTGAGATAGTAAGGATACACTCTCTGATGTAACAAACACACACATCCCTGCAGATAGTGGTAAATACTCTTTCTGCAGCCACAGACTCAGTGAATAGAGCAGCCCTGCCCTAAACAACACTGACCCCTGGACACTTCCACCTCTAGCATATTGTATCAGGGGCTGAAACTCACCTGCTGGCTACCTGAGATTGAGTAACTTTGTCATACTGAACACAAAAGGCACGACTCTTAAGCCTCCTCTTTAAAGGGCTCACTCATGCTGGGCAACTCCCACCTCTGTGAATGGAAAGGCCTGTGTTGGGGTGGTTAGAGGAGAGAATATCAGGGTGGCTTTTCACTATGGTCTGGGCAGGAGCTGGAAAAACACTGCATGTGCCCAGAAGAGTGCCAAACATATGCCAGTGAATCGCAAATGGTGAGCCACACACTCTACTCCAAAAATTGCATCTTCCCTCTGTATAGGGGCAAAATCTCTCCATACCACCATCAAGCCAGAGGCCAAGAGGTAGCCAACCCACTCTAAACAGACAGGCTGTGGCTATCCCTTCTGTATACATCACTGGCTGATCTTTCTCACACTGAGCACAAGAGGAGTACACCTGCAGCCTTTCCTATAGGAGGAACTCACACTAGGCTCCTTTCACTTCCATGGGCACACACCCCACTGGATCAGTGGTTTCTGCTACACCTGCTTGGTCCCAGGGCTGCTGGCTG
>NW_006922003.1:2962629-2964086 GCF_000298275.1 Orycteropus afer afer | reverse complement strand
GTATCTTTAACAATATATAGTTAACTATATATAATTTTGGGAGCTCTGGTGGCATAGTGCTTAATGGTGCTGACAAAACTGGACACCCATTTGCAGAAAAATGAAACAAGATCCATACCTCAAACCATACCAATATGTAAAATCCAAAAGTATAAATTTCATAGAAGAAAAACTAGGGACAAACTTAAGGGCTCTAATTTATGGCATAAGTAGACTATCTAGCATAACCCCAAATACACAAGCAGCTGAAGAGAATCTAGATGACTGGGACATTCTAAAAATTAAATTCTTATTTGTATCAAAAGACTTCTCCAGAAGAGTAAAAAGAGAACCTACAGATTGGGAAAAAAATATCTGACAATGACGTATCTGACAAGGAACTTATCTCTAAAGTTCATATAAAACTTCAACACCTCAACAACAAAAAGACAAACAATCCAGTTCAAAAATGGGCAAAGGACAGGAACAGACACTTCAACAAAGATACTCAGACAGCAAACAAGCACGTGAAGAAATGCTCATGATCAAGAAATGCCATTAGAGAGATGCATACCAAAACAACCATGAGTTATCATCTCACCCCAGCAATAATAGCAGTTGAACAAGACAGAAAACAAAAAATGCTGGCAACAGTGTGGGGATATTGGAACTCTCATAGACTGCTGGTGGGACTGTAAAATGGTACAACAACTATGGAAAATGGTATGACAATTCCTTAAAAAGTTGTAAATAGGAATATCATTTGGTCCAAAACTCCCAGTACTAAGAATATATCTTACCAAGGTGAGATCTGGGACATGAATAGATACATGCACATCTATGCTCATTGCAGCACTATTTACAACAGCAAAGAGTTGGAAACAACCTAAGTGCCCATCAACAGATGAATGGATAACCAAACTATGATACATAAACAATGGAATACAAAGCAACTTTAAAGAATAATGAAGAATCTGAGAATCACCTCATAACATGGATGAACTTGGAGGACATTATGCTAAGTGAAATAAGACAGTCAAAAAGGAGAAATGTATGAGTCCATTGTTATAAAAAGTCAAGGAAAGGTTTACATATGGAAGAAAATTTTCTTTGTTGGTTGTCAAGGATAGGAGGGGACAGGAAGGAAGGGTCAATAGATGCATAGTTAAGAGACAAGTGTTGGATATGGGTGAAGGGAAAAGCAATATAACAAAAGCATGTGACTAGCAAAATATCCCTAAGGAAAAGGAATACATAGAGAGGTGCACAAAAGGTACAGACAATAAAAGTAAATACTATTGCATACACAATACTGCATGATCAGTTATAACATGAATCTACAGATGGATGTGTGGGTAGACAGGCAAGATGATCAGATATAGATAGGCTCTTGGAATATACCCATGACTATATATAGGTTTGGGAGCTCTGGTGGCACAGTGCCTAAAGCTATTTGACTGCTAACCTGAAGGCTGAAG
>NW_006922003.1:2960717-2962529 GCF_000298275.1 Orycteropus afer afer | reverse complement strand
TTATATTGTTGCCAATGTTTCATCTTGACCATACCCCTTTTTCTTTTTTTCCTACATTTTTTATCTTTTATTTTTATTCTGTCATTTTTCTTTTCCCTTCTTCTCCTTGTTTTCTTTCTTTCTTTCTTTCTTCTTGCCCCATTTCATCCAAAGATGAGCACCATGATCATTTCCTACATCATTATATCAATGATAGATGGTAGACAACACCTGTTCATCCCCCCTGAAGCTCCTCTTCATGTCAGAGACCTGAACCCATATTCCCACTAGTTATTCCACCAATTCAAGATAGCTAAGAAGTGCCTCAGTGCTGCCAAGTTAACAACCAAAGAAGATACCTGCCCCACTCATCCAGATATATCAAAACAAAGCAATACATAAAACAAGAGTGAAACAAACCACAAACAACAATCAACAAATAAAAACAACTTCAAAACATCTCAGAGACAATAAACAACTTCAGTTCAAGCAAAGATACAAGACAAGATAACAGAAGCAAGTGACCAAAATAATCACTCACTCACACATACACACTCACACACACATCCCTCCAAGAGCTCAGAACCACAAAAAGAAGCAAGGAAAAGGCAGACGATACCCTTGAAGAATTCAGAAAAGTCATACAAACATAAAATGAAAAAATACATAGACAATTAGAAATCATACAAAAATGGCAATTAGATATCCAGAAGATGAACACTAAAATTACAGAGATAGATAAGGCATTGGAAGGACACAAAAGTCTAATTGAACAGGCTGAAAAACACACATCCCGGTTAGAAGACAAATTCATTGACACTAGCTTATATGAGGGAAAATCATAGAACTGAATGAAAAGAAATGAAGAAAACATAAGTTACATGGAATGATATCAAAAGAAAAAACATACACCTGGTTGGAATTCCAGAATAAGAGGTGGGAAATAGAGAGAGAGAGAAAGAAAATTGTTGGAAGATTTGCTAACTGAAAACATTCCCAATATCACGTTGTTGTTGTTGTGAGGTGCTGCCAAGTCATCTCAGACTCATAGCAACCTTATGTACAATAGAACAAAACATTGCCCAGTCCCGTGCCAGCCTCACAACTCTTGCTATACCTGAACCCATCATTACAGCCACTGTGTCAATCCATCTCATTGAGGGCATTCCCCTTTTTCGTTGACTCTCCATTTTACCAAGCATGGTATCTTTCTCCAAAGAATGATCCCTCTGACAACATGACCAAAATAGGTGAGACAAAGTCTGGCCATTCTCATTTCCAAGGAGCATTCCAGCAGCACTTCTTTCAGGATAGATCTGTTAGTGCTTTTAGCAGTCTGTGATACTTTTGGTATTCTTTGCCAACACCACAACTCAAAAGCATCAATTCTTCTTCAGTCTTCCTGATTCTTTGTCCAGTTTTTACATACATATGAGGTGACTGAAGATAACATAGCTTGGGTTAGGCACACCTTAGTCTTCCAAGACATATCTTTGCTCTGCAGAGCTTGAAAGAGATCTTTTGCAGCATATTTGCCCAATGCAATATGCCATCTGATTTCCTGAATGTTTGTACAACCAAGAAATATGAAATCTTTGACAACTTCAATCTTTTCTCCATTTATCTTGATGCTGCTTATTAGTCCAGTTGTGAGGATTTTTGTTTTCTTTATGTTGAGGTGAATTCCATGCTGCAGACTATAGTCTTTCATCTTCATCAGTAAGTGCTTCAAGTCATCTTCACTTACAGCAAGCAAAATTGTGTCATCAGCATATCACAGGTTGTTAATGAGTCTTACTCCAATCCTTATGCTGTGTTCTTCACATAGTCCAG
>NW_006922003.1:2959020-2960195 GCF_000298275.1 Orycteropus afer afer | reverse complement strand
CTGAAATGGACCAGTTTTGGTCATTTTGAATCAGACAACCATATGATCTACTATGACAGAAATGACAAATTGAAGAGGAGTGGTGTGGCATTCATCATCACAAAGAATGTTTCAAGATCTATCCTGAAATACAATACTGTCAATGATAGGATCATATGCACACACCTACAAGGAAGACTACTATTATTCAAATTTATGTGCCAACCACCAAAGCCAAAGATGAGGAAATTGAAGATTTTTACTAACTTCTGCAGCCTGAAATTGACCAAACATCCAATCAAGTTGTGCTGATTATCACTGGTGGAATGGAATGCGAAAGTTGGAAACACAGAAAAATCACCAGCAGTTGGAAAATTTGGCCTTGGTGATAGAAATGATGCTGAAGATCACATGATAGAATTTTGCAAGACCATTTATTCATTGCAAATACCTTTTTTCAACAACACAAATGGTGGCTATACACATGGACTTTACCAGATGGAGTACACAGGAATCAGACTGGCTACATCTGTGGCAAGAATCTATGGAAAAGCTCATTATCTTCACCCAAAACAAGGCCAGGAGCTGATTATGGAAAAGATTATCAACTGTTCCTATCCAAGTTCAACTTGAAATTGAAGAAAATTAAAAGAAGTCCATTAGAACCAAAATGGGACATTGAATATATCCCTCCTGAATTTAGAGAGAGTGTAAATAATAGATTAGATGCACTGAACACCAATGACTGAAAACCAGAGAAATTGTGGGGTGACATCAAGAACATCATCCATGAAGAAAGCATAAGGTCATTAAAAAGACAGGAAAGGAAGAAAAGGTGAAAATGGATGTCAGAGGAGACTCTGAAACTTGCTCTTGAGTGAAGAGTTGTTGTTGTTGTTGTTAAGTGCCATCAAGTTGTCTCCGACTCATAGTAACTGTATGCACAGAAGAATGAAACACTGCCCGGTCTTGTGCCAGCTTCATGATCCTTGTTATACTTGAGCCCATCACCGCTGCCACTGTGTCAATCCATCTCATTGAGGGCCTTCCCCTCTTTCATCGACCCTCCACTTTATCAAGCATGACATCCAAGTGAAGAGTAGCTAAAGCAAATGGAAGAAATGGAAAGATAAAAGAGCTGAACAGATTTCAAAGGGCAGCTCAAGAAGACAAAGTCAATTATTATAATGAAATGT
>NW_006922003.1:2953068-2955225 GCF_000298275.1 Orycteropus afer afer | reverse complement strand
TAATTCTTTAAATGCAAATCTTTATAATTCTTTAAATGCAAATTAGATTTAAAAATAACTAGATTTTGTTTACAAGATTAACAAAAATGGTCAGAATAAAAGTGTATGATAAGATAAAAACTAAGTAGAAATGGTAATATCAATAACAAACTCATTTCACTATACAAGTAATTACATAGAACGAAACTGAACACTTCATGGTGATAAAAGATGTGATTTATAAGAAAGACAAAATTGTGGTGTAAATTATGTGGGTATTATTGTTTTCTTACTGAAGCATTCAGTTACTTCTAAAGTGTTTTCTCTGTCTCTAAATTCTTATTCCTCTGTACTACTTGGTCACAAAGATAATATCATAAAATTTCTTGGCAAGCTATATAAGCAGAATCATGCAGAACCACTAATTTAGCATCTACCTAGATAAACAAAGTAGAAAAAATAAAGACATATAATGACCTATCCGACCCACTTTGGCTTCAGTCTCATCTGGGAAGAAGCAGTGACAGCATAGCTTGTTCCTTTCCTGAGTCTTTATTTTTGTCCTTTTGCTTTTTTATTTTTCTCTTCTGGTCACCAGACTAAAATGTCCTGGATTTTTGCAAAGTTTTTTATTTTATTTTTTATTATTTTTATCATTATAGATAAAATAGCTCAATGTGAAAAGGACATCATAATAAAATTTTTCTCATAGTTTATTTCATGAAGTAGGACTAGCTAATATTTTTTTATTTGAAAAAATATGTACCTAAGAACATGCAGTTAAAATAGAGAGGTAAATATTAAACTTTGAAATTTTGTGCTAAATTCCTCTTGCCATTATAGTTATTATATTTTTCATATTTCAATGTTAATTCTCAAAGTTTAAAACAATACAGTTTACAGAGAAACCTAAAGATGGTTTTAGCTGATCAGAATTACTTTATCCACAATATATTCATAATAGAAAAGAGCAAAACCCTTCCTGAATATAGCTTTCTAACATTTGGAAAATGTTGTTGTTGTTGTTGTTGTTATGTGCCGTCAAGTCGGACCCGACTCATAGCGACCCCTCCTTGGGTTTCCTAGACAATATCACTATGGAAATAGATTGCCCCATCTTCCTTCCGAGGAATGGCTGGTGGGTTTGAACCGCCAACCTTCTGGTTAGCAGTCAAGTGCCTTTGGAAAATGTTAGTGATGGTAATTTCTTGATAGTTTTATGCAACCGCACAGTAAAACCACCACGCAGAAAAAAAGAAACTTGAGAGAGAGGTGGTATAGAATTTCTATGTCATTTGTAATGTTGGGTTTCTGATTTTTAGAAAATTTAGTAGGGTATATTTTGTTTAATCTCAGGAATAATGCCTTTATTATAAATGTAGGTGTTTTCTGGATGTAAAGATTGTATCCAAATAATCAACTCTGTTTAAAGTCCTAAAGAATTAAATTATGTTTCTAATAAATGTATTCACTAGATTGAAGGGATGTGCTTAATCCATCCAAAAGGTTTTTAAATAGTCAAAATGCAAATATTTCAACTCATCACTAGCAAATGCTGTCAAAGCTTTAAGGAATAGAGAAGTTTGACACTACTTAAAATATTTCCAATCATAGAGAAAGAAAGAAAAATTCTGAAGTCTGCATAACAAAGAGTCCAAAAAAGAAAACTACAGCTCAAGCATAATATCATTGTAAAACTTTTAAATAATACATTACCAAGTAGAATTCAACTGCTTATCACAAGAATAATACAGCATAATAGAGGGTAATTAATATCAGAAATGAAAAAAAGATTTAATTTTAGAAAATCTATTAATATGATTTCTTTAATAATAGGTCAAAGAAAAAAACTACCATCATCTTCACAAAGGTTAAAAGGGCATTTGATAAATCCATCAATCATTCCTTTTTTTCAAAACCTTCCAATAGATCCAGAAAGACATAGCCTTCACTTTATATTTTAATCTGTATAAAAATCTGTCATAACTCAAATTGAAAGCACTGTCATGAAATGACAAAGGCCCAGGATTGTTCCTTTCTTACTTGCTTATAGGAAAATCTACTGGCATGACCTGAGGGAGAAATATGCTGCAATGTAGGTAACATGGAGATCTTGGCCACCTACCTGTTTTCTCAGGCCCAGCCCCAAATAGACCATTTCCAGTGTTCAGTGCCTGA
>NW_006922003.1:2920316-2950610 GCF_000298275.1 Orycteropus afer afer | reverse complement strand
CCAGAAAGATGTTTACCTGTGTTTTATTGACTATGCAAACGCATTTGACTGTGTGGATCATAACAGATTATGGATAATATTGCAAAGAATGGGAATTCCAGAATACTCAATGTGCTCTTGAGGAACATGTACATAAACCAAGCAGTCATTTGAACAGAACAAGGGGATATTGTATGGTTTAAAAACAGGAAAGGTATGTGTCAGGGTTGTATCCTTTCATCATACTTATTTAATCTGCATGCTGAACAAATAATTTGAGAGCTGGACTATATGAAAGGAGCTCTGGTGGCATACCGGGTAAGGTATTTAATTGCTAACCAGAAGGTTAAAATCACCAGCTACTCTGGTGGAAGGAAGGTGAGGTAATTTACTTCTGTAAAAATTACAGTCTTAAAAACCAATGGGGGTCTCTATGAGTCAGAATGATTCAATGGCAGTGTGTTTGGTTTTTTGGTTTGGACTGTATGAAGAAGAATGTGGCATCAGGATTAGAGGAAGACTCATTAACAACCTGCGATATACAGATGACATAAGCTGGCTTGCTGAAAGTGAAGATGATTTGAAGCACTTACTGGTGAAGATTAAAGACTACAGTGTCCAGTATGGATTACACTTCAACATAAAGAAAAGGAAAATCTTCGCAACTAGACCAATAAGCAGCACCACAGTAAATGGAGAAAAGATTGAAGTTGTCAGGAACTTCACTTTACTTGGATCAACAATCAGCACCAATGCAAGCAGAAGTCAAGAAATAAAATGTCATGTTGCACTGGACAAATCTGCTGCAAAAGACGACTTCTTTAAAGAGTTAAGGAGCAAAGATGTCACTTTGAAGACTAAGTTGTGCTTAATGCTAACCATGTTATTTTCAATAACCTCATATGCATGCAAAAGCATGAAAATGAATAAGGAGCACCAAAGAAGAGTTGATGGCTTTGAATTGTGTTGCTGAAGAATACTAAAATACCATGGACTACCAGGAGAAAAAGGAGCTCTGGTAGCACAGTGACTAAGGCATCTGACTGCTAACCAGAAGGTTGGTGATTCAAACCCACCAGCCACTCCATGGAAGCAAGATTTGGCAATCTACTTCTGTAAAGATTCACCACCTCAGCCCCAATGGGGGTCGCTATGAGTCAGAAGAATGAACAAAGCTGTCCTGGAAAGAGTGCAGCCAGAATGCTCCTTAGAAATGAGAATGGCCAGACTTCCTCTCACCTACTTTGGTCATTTTGTCCGAAGGAGTCATTCTCAGAAGAAGGATATCATGTTTGCTGAAGTAGAGGTTTAGAGAAAAAGGGAAAGATTCTCAATGAGATTGATTGACACAGTGGCTGCAACGATGGGCTCAAGCATAGCAAGGATTTTGAGGATGGGGCAGAATCAGGCATTTAGTTCTGTTGTACGTAGGGTTGCTATGAGTTGAAGACAACTCGATGACACCTAACAATGCTACAGCTCAGTCATAAGTATAGATGCAAAATACAATCAAATAACATCCAATATGATCAAACTTGATTTTTTTCAGTAATGAAAGAGGCTTAATATTAGGAAATCTATAAATACTACATATTATAGTAACAGAGCAGAGGAAAAAGCTGTATAATCATCTCTCAGTAAATGGGAAAAAAAGTTGTGAAAATTCAATATCTATTTATAACAATAACTTTGAGTAGTGAAAAAGAAAGGAAACTTTCCTGAACTGAGAATGTGAATCGAAAACAAAACCCAAGGAAAATAAAATCCTAAATGGCAAAATGTTGGAACAATTTTCTTTGAAAACACAAAGATTGTTTACCATTATTATCTATTATATTTTAAATGATATTGGAAGTCAAGTATAGTTCAATATTAGAAGAAAAAGAAATTAAGGCATAGGGTCTGAAAATGAAGGAATAAAATTCTCTTTTGTTGAGATCTGATTCTCTGGGGGTTGAAAGAATGAGAAAAATAGTAACTCTAAGGGCTGTACAAATGAGAACTCTTACTATATGCTGTTGATTCATTGAAAAGTGAAAATGACAAGTTCAGGTATATTCATTAGTGATTTTCAAGCCCTGTATAAAAGTCAGAGAGCCTTCTTGGGAACTAGTAAAGAGCCATCCATCAAGAGGGAAGACCAGACACAGGACCCAGTTGTAACAGTAGCAGAATCTCAAAGAATGCTGAATCCTCAGCCTAGGCAAGACTTCCATGCCAAAGTTAAAGCCTTGATCAGAAAGGCAATTGGGATGGATATAATGGAGTTGATGTACTTGAGAACCTTGAACCCTGTTTTCATTACCTCTGTGCTGCTCTAACAGAAAATAGCACAAATAGGATGAAGTCAACAAACGAGTGGAGTGCATCCTTGACACGAGACCTTAGCAGAGACACCCCGGTATGTGGTATTAGAGACAGCAGCAGTAGAGTCAAGAGATAAACATGAGAGATGGTGGTAGCAGAGCCAAGAGACCAGCAAGAGACAGCGGCAGCCTTACCAGCCCACCGAAGAGAAAGCTGGATGCCATTGGGTAGATGGCTTCCTGGTGGAGTGGGTTGCCTTCAGGCATTAATTGGTAGAAGATACCAGCATGAAATGGAGTAGCAGGTTGGCCAGCCCAGGGAATGAGGAAGTTGAGTGCTTTTGAGGGCAGGAAGATTTCCAGCAGAGTGGGTTGCCTTTGGCATGAATCAGCAGAAGTGGAGAGACCAAGGAAATCAGAAGCAGAGCTGCCTCAGCCTCAAGGGTAGGAACATGGCCTTTGGGGATGGAACCACCAGCCTCCTAGGTTCCAAACAGTCAGACCTTCACCAACTTGGTTCTGGAGTGTGGGGCTGCTCATTCATGTGGGCCAGTGGGATGGAGCCATAGCTGTTGCCCAAGAGAGAGGGAGCAGGGCTGCATGCCCAAGAGGTAGAAGAATGGGGCCTCCAGGCCAAGTGGGTGAGGTCACCACTCAGAGGAACTAGAGGACTGGAGCCACCCAGTGAAGGAGCTCTGTACAGATGCCACCCAATGAAGATCTGTACGGGTGTCAAGTTGACAAGGGGTAGAGTTGTAGTTAAGGTTGTTAACTTGGCCGGACCTAGTTGAGTGGCTAGGCAGCTGAGTATAGATATTCCCCATGGTGAGACTCGTAGTTAACTCCATGGTGGAATCTAGTGGAGCAGCTAAGTAGCTGCTTTAGAGATGTGGTCTGCTTCCGGTATATAAGACACAGCTTTGAGGAAGGTCTCCAGCTTTTTGGCACACTTGAACCCTGCATGTAGCCAAGTTATTCAAGAGCCTGCCACGCCCTGCTGATCTTCGGACTCCTTCTGGACTTGAATTAGTGGCCTGCCATGTGGTTTGGTAATACTGGAACTGTGCTATTGTACTTGTTGACCTTGGGTTTGTCAGCCAGCAGCTGCCTAAATGGAGAGATGCCTCTAGCTCCAGTGGGCAGGGAGCAAGAGGCAGAGCTGAAGCTTAAGGTTGAAGGGCTTTCATCCAGCTTCTGGAGCCTAGCACTTTAAACTTGGACCTCTAGCCTCTCAAACTGTAAGAGAATAAACTCCTGTTTGTTTGAGCCATTCCCATTTGTGGTATATTTCTGTTAAGCAGTACTAGAGGTAACCAAAACACACCTGTACATTCTCTTTAATCCACATATGTTATTGGATAATAGTAATTCCTGCTGCTTGAAGATTAAGCAGAAGTGTCAGAGGCCGATGCCTCATTAGACAATACTAGTTCTCCTCAGATTCTGCTCCATCTACTGTCCTGGAATTAAATGTCAGCACAACCAAGGAGGAAGTGCCAGGCTGCCTAAATGAAGACAGACATTTTACTACTTCATAGTCTGTTTTCTTTTGAAATGATTTTGAGGATTTACAATGCATTTTGAAGGACAACTGCCATCAACTTGGTGGTTTAATTTAAGTAAGATTAACAATATATGTATGATATAGTTTATCAGATACCCTTACCTCAGCTGCTGTGTGTAGCAGGATTTCCTGACAGCCAAATCTCAGTGTGTTTAAGGAATTGATGAAGGCAAGTGGCTAAGGTTCAACCTCTAGTGTTAAAATGAAAAGTGACTGGTGATCTCAGTGCAAAAAGTATGTGGCGACAGCATCCTCCAACCTCCTCTAACTCCACAAGAGGAAAACAGAACACCTTCAGCAGCATTAGCCCAAAGCTGATTCCTATAAGGTGAAAGTCAGACGTGCCAACACCCTCCAATGTTCTTACCAAATGTGACACCAATTTTTCCTCACATGGCACTTTGTACTTCTCTATTGGGTTCGATAATTCATTGCAGTGGCCACACAGAACTCACAGACGATACTCATGATTATGGGGTTTTTTAGCCTGAATTATAATGCAGGCTCAGAAACACCCAGGATACAATTCTTCTCTTGGGACAGCCTCCTTTCAACCATGCTCATAGGCATGCCTCCTTTGGCACTCAGCCTCTTGACTTGGCTTCCTCCCTGCTTGACAAGGGTTATAAATCTCTTTTAGCTCTGTTAATAGGTGCACCTCACTCCACCAGCAAGCCTCCTGCCAAAGGCACTCAGCTTTCTTGCACCATGGGCCAGCAAGCCCACTGCTCTGTCTCTTGCCAGTCTCTTGGTTCTGCTGCCACCATCTCTCTGCCATCTGAGCGGAAAGATCTAGGGTCCAAAGACTTCTTTTTCCACTTCTAGTTCTTTTGTCTTGATGGCAGTGAGATCCCCCCTTTCCACCTCAGGGATGGTTCATTGTAAACCTAGTGGGATGGCAACACTAACTAATCTCCATGTTAGGGTTCCATACACCTTATCTGCATGGTCCAGCCCAACAAGGGTGCCATGTACCTTATTTACCTTATTAGCAAGCTATCCAATCTCCTTTGTGGGCGTTAAGCACCTTACATTTGCATAGTTCCACCCAGTCATCTGGTGGAAGTCATGAAGACTAGAAGAGCCATATAAATTAATTCACTGCACCACACCCAGATATTTGAATACAGTATAGTATAGTAACGAAATATTTTTATCATAATACCTTTATATAATTCTTGTTGTAGAAGTCTGTGGTTTAAGTTTTGAAGTTCTGTGTGTACTCAGCTGAAAGAGGATAAGAGTTTACTTTTGGTTTATTAAGGAGCTCTTGTGGCATAGTGGTTAAAGCATTGGACTGATAACCAAAAGTTCAGCAGTTCAAACCCATCAGCCACTCTGCAAGAGAAAGATGACAAATTCTCCTTCCATAAAGATTTGCAATCTTGAAAAATATATAGGGCAGTTATACTCTGTCCTATAAGCTTGCTATGAGTCAGAATCAATTTGATGTCAATGGATTTTGGGTTTGGTTGAGTAGGACACTGGGAAGTTGGAAATGTAGAATGGAGAGGGACTTAATATGTATAAGATTATATTCACATAAGGAAGGTGATGAGTTGAGGTAAATAACCAAATAATTCTGTAAAACAATCATAACAAATAATAAAAAAGAAAAGAAAACCCTCATTTTCCTACAAAGAGTCACAAATGGTGCAAATGGTTAAGCACTCAACTAGTAACAAAAAGACCGGCAACTTGAACCCAGCCAGGAAGTCTCATAAGAAAGACCTGGTGATCTGCTTCCAAAAAGTCACAGCTATGCATACATGAGTTGGAATCATTTGACAGCAACTGCTTTGGATTTTTGCTTTATCTTATAAAGCATTTGTATGGTGAAGATGAATCAGGTCTTTTGAGATTACCAACAGCATTCTACTTAATTTTGCTTGAAAAGATATACAAGCCCAATTGTGATGAATATCATTAAAAAGACCAACTTTCTTTTCAAGGACTTTCCACTCCTTCTTTTGTTATTTTTCTATTTGTTTTTTTATCTTTTTTCTAGGTGTTGTCCTGAAGCCCACTCTCTGCTCCCTTCTTCCAAGTTTGTATCATTTAGACCCAGTCTAATGTTCGTATTTTGTTTCAAAGTTTAAGTTTGTTTGTCACTTACCGCTTTTTCAGCTGTAACACATGTAACTGTTGATGTCCACATCTGCAACACGCTCCCCTGGGGATTCCGAGCCTAAGAGCCGTGACTTCTCTTTTCTCAAGCAGCAATCACCGGATGCAAGGGACAGAAAGGGATATTGCTTTTAAAAAACCCCATAAGTCCTGTCTAAGTTTTAAAAGTATATGGTTAGCATTAGCACTAACAGAATGACTGCTAGTGAAAAAGATTGTGGCATTCCTCTCAATTGATGACAACACCAGTGTGTAAAGAAAGCAGTTAAGAACAGTTAAGCATGTGAAATAGAGGGTAGGATTCTGATTCTGTGGTTCATTCTATAACAAAATTCATGACACTTTCTTGGGAAAGCTAAATTAAAAATAAATACTTTCGGATTTCTAAAGATTATGTTGTAAACTGAGAAATATCATGCAAAATGAGTATTTCTTTAAAATCTATTTGCCTTACTTTTATATCCAATTTTAGACCATATTTGATCAGAGATGGAGGCATAGTCAACATTTTACAGGGACAGGATGTTCTAAATTTTCCTTTGGCACCTGTGAGAAGGAAATTGATTTCCCTAGAAAATGATTCATTTCCTTCTGTAAAACTAAGAAAAGGAAAGGGTTACTTAAAAACTGAAGGAGTTAAAGTAAATATAATCAAATGTCCTAAAGATAGATATATACTTATTGAAAAAAATGCCATGGAGTTCATGCCTATTCATGGACACACCATGTGTGTTAGAGCTTTCTAATCAGAAGAGAAGAAGGTGGAGAAAGAGGAAAAAGAGGAAGAGGAGGACAAGTCATTGTTTCTTGAACAGAACTATCAGTTCCTTAAGGTCAAGGACTTGGCTTTACGGTGTTGCTTTTAAATCTTTCTACAGCAGTGGGACATGGTAAACCAAAAGCCAGACCTCTTGCCCTCATGTTGATTCCAACTTATAACAACCCTATAGGACAGAGTAGAACTGCCTCATAAATTACCAAGGCTGTAGTCTTTACCAAAGCAGACTGGTAGCATAGTACCTAAGACATTTGACTGCTAACCAAAAGGCCGGTTGTTCAAACCCACCAGCCACTCCTCGGAAGGAAGGTTGGGCAATCTAATTCCATAGTGATACCGTCTCAGAAACCCAAGGAGGGGTCACTATGAGTCGGGTCCAACTCAACGGCATATAACAACAACAACAACAACTTTTCCATTAGCAGCCAAGTGCTTAACTACTGCACCATCAGAGCTCCTGTGGCACATGGTAGTAGAGACATATCTAAGGTATGGCACATGCCACTGAAACAGGGTGTCACTGATCAGTTTCTCTTAACCATTGCAGTTTCCGTTACCAGCTGTGAGAGATCATTCAGCAAGTTAAAACTAACGTTTGTGTATTTGAGAGCCTCCTTAGGTTGAGGCAGAGTGTGATCGTTATCTTTTCCTCTCCTGGAAGGCCTTATCTTCCCTCAGTCTTGTCTCAGAGTTATCTGGGAGCAAAGAGGAGGCCGAGAAACTTATTTCTTGCTGTCTAACCCAATTACTGTGTGGGCAGTAATTATAGTGTAGCTAATCTCCAAGAAGCCAAAGAGATTTGGAAAACTAATCCCAAGGAGGCCAGCCAGAATGTATTTCCATTCCCAGTCCCCACCCCTTTAGGGGCTCCTGTCTTTCTTCCCTCTCTCACCTTTGGGGTGGCGTCAGCTACAGGGAGGTCTCACCACCCATCTGACCATTGCCCCTTCTCTCTGTGCTCCATCCCACTATGCCTGACTCCAAAACATTCCGCTCTTCCTGCAGGGATGACTGGAGGTAGGTGACAAACTGGTGGCCACAGATGAAGGCCATGTTCAGGCTTTGTCCAAGAGGTGCCACTACCTGGGGAAGTGGTTTGTGCCTAATAATTCTGCACCCTGGGCTCAGGCGCTGCCTCTGCCTGAAAAGTCCAGGACTGCTCTGCTGAGTGTAGAAAGAGAAGAAACTGAACAAAATGACTTTAAGCACACCATAGACCAATTTTCATCAGTGAAAGCAAGGATTTTACACTTGCAATTTTCATGTAGTGGCATGTGTTAAGTAAAAGATGGGCTTGACTTGTATTTTTGAGCTGATTATGGTAAAGTTATATAAAAGGTAAGTGTGAGATATTTGAACAGCTATGCAATTCCAGTGCCTGCCACAAAAAAACAAAACAAACAAACAAACAAACAAAAAAAAACAAACTCACTGCTGTCCAGTCAATTTGACTCATAGCAACCCCTCCTTGGGTTTCCAAGGTGGTATCTCTATGGAAGTAGATTGCCTAGTCTTCCTTCCAAGGAATGGCTAGTGGGTTTGGTTAGCAGGCTTCTGGTTAGCAGTCAAATGCCTTAGGCACTATGCCACCAGTGCTTGCCATAGGTGCTATTTTCCACAGATACACCTCTGAATAGTAAGTATCTGTTTTGGTTACCTAGGTGCCACTCTGACAAGAATATACCACAAATGTGATGGCTTGAACAGACAGGAGTTTATTCTCTTACAGTTTGGGAGGCTAGAACTCCGAGTTCAAAGTGCCAGGCTCTAGGTGCTGGGTGAAAGCCCCTCGACCTCGGGCTTCAGCTCTACCTCTTGCTCCCGGCCCACTGAAGCTAGAGGCATCTCTTCACTCAGGCAGCTACTGGCTGCTGAGGCCAACAAGCCCAAGGTTGACAAATAAAGTAGCACAGTCCCAATGTTACCAAACCACATGGTAGGCCATTGATTCAAGTCCATTGAAAGTCCGAGGATCAGGAGAGCATGGCAGGCTGCTGAATACTAACTCAGCTACACACAAGGTTCAGTCACGCCATAAGCTAGAGACCATTCCCCAAGGCTTCTCCTTATATACAAGAAGCAGACCACATCTTAAAGGCAGCTACTCAGCTGCTCATGGTAGATTCCACCACTGAGTTGATTACCAGTCTCATCATGGAGAATGCTACATCTAGCTGCCTAGCCACTCACTCTACCAGGACCAGCCAAGATGACACACAAACCTAACCACTACATTATCCAATTAATTCATGTTGTTGTTAGAAATAATTAACCTGCAAATATATGAGACACATAGTAGAGTTTTTATTTTCTTTATGAAAAATCGAACCACACAAAAAAGAAAATATTTTCCCAAGCTATGAAAAGGAGAAAAATGAAAAAAAAAAAAAGAAAAAAATAATGTATTTCTCATAAAGTTGCACAAGCTGCAGCAGATGGGGCCCATGTTTCCCCTGTGAAATGGTTTCATTTGACACATTGTGTGCATCTGTCCACTTTATCCTGCCAAGCCTAGGGAACTCATGAGTCAAACTATTGAGAGGAGAACTCCCAGACCCAGAACAATTGATTAAAGGGGTGATGTTGGTGACTCAGAGAATTCTCAACTTCTCTTCAACCCTGTTTCACAGACTGTTTAATCACTTCTAGACATAACAATTGCTTTGTCATGAGTTGGTAAAAAGTAAACTGCTTTTAAAATTAAGTGCTCATAGAATTTATTGTGCCCAAAATGATCCCAAAATGAAGAACAGGGTGCATATTAATTCCAATCTAGTCTGGATCTGACTAAATAAATTAATTATATCTCAATAGATTATCTCTAGAAAAAGACTCATGAATACTAAGATAAGTAGATAATATATAGTTGAACATGTCTCATCAATGAGAAAATTATTTTTTTGTCCTTACTTCTTCAATTAATTGCCATTCTTTCTCTGAAAATCAGCACAAATAACCTTACTAGAATACAACCATTGTTGCTGTTGTTGTTGAGTGCCATTGAGGTGGTTCCAACTCATATCTACCCTATGTACAACTAAATGAAACACCACCCAAGCCTGTGCCATCTTCACAACTGTTGCTATGTTTGAGCCCATTATTACAGCCACTGTGTTAATCCATCTTGTTGATAGTTTTCCTCTTTTCCACAGACCCTCTACTTTACCAAGCATGATGCCCTTCTCCAGGGACTGGTTTCTCCTGATAACATTTCCAAAGTACAGGAGATAATGTCTCAGCAGCCACACTTCCAAGGAGCATTTTGAATGTATTTCTTCCACAACAAATTTGTTCGTTCTGGAAGTTCATGATATTTTTAATATTCTTCACCAACACGATAACTTGAAAGCATCTATTCTTCTTTGGCAACCCTTATTCATTGTCCAGCTTTAAAATGTATATGATGTCACTGAAAACACCATGGTTTGAGTCAGGTACCTCTTAGTCCTCAAAATGACATCTCTGTATCTTAACATTTTAAAGAGGTCTTTTGCAACAGGTTTGCCCAATACAATACTTCATTTGATTTCATGAATGCTGGTTCCATGGGTGTTGATTGTGGACTCAAACAAAATGAAATCCTTAGTGCCACTGTAGAGGAATTAATTAGTTCAATAAGCCTATATGGATGAATTTTAGGTAGCAAGCATACTAGAATAAGAGATGACCCCTTCTCTCTCTTACTAGTTGCCATCAATTTAATTCTGACTCATGGTGACTCCATATGTATAGGAATAGAACTGTGCACCATAGAGTTTCAAGGACTTATTTTTGGAAGTGGATCATGAGATCTTTCTTCTGATGTATTAACCATTTGTCTCACCAACAGAGTAAAGAATAGAGAGAAATAAATGGATTTCTTTATTCCATAAACATTCTAAACATATGATAAGTTCTAGGGATAAAATAATGAAAAAAAATTGATATATATATATATATATATATATGGCCTAAAATAACTCTGTGCCAAGTATAAAGAAATGATTATAGAATAGCTTAATAGATGTTAAAATAGAGGTATAAATAGGACACTAAGAGAAATTACTGAATGCTGAAATAGATAAGCCACTTATTAAAAGTTAAATACAATAGAGGTATGAATCGTGATGTGAGAGCATAAAGAGCTTCAAAATACTGCCTGAAGAAATTAGTGAGATCTCCACTAAGAAGCTGACATTCAAGCTGGGTGTAAAAGACGAGTAAGAGTTGACAGGTGAAAAAGTCCAGGTGGAGATGGCAGAGGGAAAAACATGTGAGAAACCATAGATTTTATAACTGCCCTGGCTTGGGCAGGAAAGAGTGAGAACTTGCTTAAGTCAAGCATTAGAGTAACATCAGGATGTGGTGTGAATGATACCAGAAGGAGAGGTTGGCTACAGATGGGAAAGGCATTTTGGAGCAATAAAAGAAAACTGGATGCTTTCCTGTAGGCATGAAGCCAAAATAACTTGTTAAACAGAGGAAGAACATGATTAACATTTCTTTCTTTCCTTCTTTTCTTTCTTTCTTTCTTTTCCTCTTCCTTCCTCCCTTCCCTCCCTCTCTCCCTCCTTCCTTCCTTCCTTCCTTTTTTCCCTTCCCTTCATCCCTCCCTTCTTTCCTTCCTTCCTTCCTTTCTCTCTCTCTTCTTCCTTCATATTTCCATTCCTTACTTTTTACTTCCCGTCTGCCTCCATCCTTCTTTATCTCTTTCCTTCTCAGAAGTGAAGTTACACAGCTGTGCAGAAAATGGACTAGAATAAAAAGACAGATGGGTGATAACTGGTATAGACATAGTTGCCATACTTCAAATGAGAAACAATAAGCATCTGGGAGTACCAATGGAAGTGAAGAGGCAAGAACAGCTCTCAGAATTTTTTAGGAAGAATTCACATAATGTGGTTATTCAATAATGGGGATTATGTGGAGGGTGGAATAACAGGGGTCAAAAATATGAGATACAGAAATAAGGAAGTTTTTTTTTTTTTTTTTTTTTTTCCTTGAAGCCTAGGCGATATCATTGCTTAAATGGACAATTCAGAAGACTGAATAGTTTCCGGAGAAAAAAAAAAAAAAGGAAAAGAAAAAGA
The DNA here is from genome assembly GCF_000298275.1 of Orycteropus afer afer. Taxonomy (NCBI): domain Eukaryota; kingdom Metazoa; phylum Chordata; class Mammalia; order Tubulidentata; family Orycteropodidae; genus Orycteropus; species Orycteropus afer. The sequence goes on along the minus strand of NW_006922003.1, from coordinate 2,938,787 downwards.
TCTTTTGTGAGGATGGAACAGAGAAAAAAAAAAAAAAGGAAAAGAAAAAGATCTTTTGTGAGGATGGAACAGGACTGGGCAGTATTTCATTCTGTTGTATATAGTGTTGTTATTATTCAGAACCAATTTGACTCACCTAACAACACAACTTCTAATCTGAAGTTATATTTTTAAAGAGTATTTTTCTGGTCTAATCATTCTTTAAGTAAAAACACATTCACATTATGCTTTTTGACTGAACATAGCCAAAGCTTACACATTAAAGCTGTGTAAGATTTAATGTCTTTAGAGATATTAAAGTAAGTAAAGAGGACACTTCCTATGACTAGGAATAAAACTAAACTCACTGCTGCTGAGTTAGATCCAACTTATAGGGATCCCTCCTTGGGTTTCCAAGGCAAAAGTGGTATACAGGTAAGTAAGTCTAGGGCTGGAGAGCAAGAAAGTTGAAAGAGTTTGCATCTAATGAAGTATCCTTTGTCTGTGAAAAACAGACACTGTTATCTACTGAGCTCTGGGTGAATTCAACGTGAATTTAAGAAAATTCAATAAGGACAGGAGATACCAATTAAATGTGGGGACTGAGAAAGAAAGTTACCAAATACAAGTGAAAGATTTACCATAGAACCAAAAGTAAAATAAGATCCGATACCCTTAATTCATAGTTTCATGATACTCTGTAGTCTACAACCAAGAAAAAAAAAAAAAAAAGCAGATGCTTCGATTATTTTAAAAGGTATTCAATTCTCTGATGGAAAGCCATAGATAGAAACTTTGTAGAATTTTGACAAAGGGACAATAATGCATGTAGTAACATTACTGGAACTCAGACCTATGTTATATTTGGTTAAACACTTATGTAGGCAGGATAACTAAGGTGCATTCTTTGCTGGAAGGAACAAAATACATTAAGTGAGCTCTGTGGATCATTAAAATATCATTACTAATTGCTGTACTAGATCATCTTGTGTTATTTCAGACTGCACTGAAAAATGAAAGACACCTTAACATAGCTCTTAGTTAAAAACACAGAGTAGTTAATTAATTAATTAATTAATTGCTTTTTTACTACTCTTTACTTTAAATCTGTGGAAAGAAACAAAGGAGAGACTCAATAGCATCAGTCACAACAAGGTTAGGAGCTGACTGCAGAACAGACCATTAATTGTTCATATACAAGTTCAAGTTGAAGCTGAAAATTAAAACAATTCCATGAGAGCTAAGGACAACCTTGAGTATATCCTACCTGAATATAGAACCATATCAAGAACTGATCTGTTGCATTGAACACTAATGACTGAGGATCAGATGAGTTGAGTGATGACATCGTACATGAAGAAAGCAAAACATTAAAAATATTGGAAAGAGAGAAAAGACCAAAATGAATGTCAGAAGAGACTCTAAAATTTGCTCTTGAACTTTCTGCTAAAGCAAATAGAAAAAAAAAAAAAAAAAGAATATACATTCCGTATTCACTAAAAGAGAGACTGGTTTGAACTTTGACCATGTGCTAGCTCTTATGATAAAAAAAAAAGAATATTGCAGTAAAAGAGCTGAACAGAAGATTTTAAAGGATGGCTCAAGAAGACAAAGTGTTATAATGAAATATATAAAGACCTGGAATTAGAAAACAGAGGGGAAAGGACATGTCTGACATTTTTTAAGCTGAAAGAACTGAAGAAAACAATTCAAGCCTCAAGGTGAAATATTGAAGAAGTCTATGGCCAAAATGTTGGAAGACTCAGGAAGAACATGGGAGGAATACACAGAGTCACGGTACCAAAAAGAATGGTCAACATTTAGACATTTCAGGAGGTAGCATATGATAAAGAATCAATGGTGTTAAAGGAGTAAGTGCTAGCTTAGTTGAAGGCATTGGGAAAAAAACAAGTCTTCAGGAATTGACAGAATACCAACTGAGATGTTTGAACAAATGGATACAACACTGGAAGCACTTACTCATCTAGCCCCAGAAATTTGGAAGACTGCTACCTGGCCAACCAACTGGAAGAAATCTATATTTGGGTTCGTTTCAAAGAAAGATGATCCGATGGAATATGGAAATTATCAAACAATATATAAATATGATAGGCATGTAAAATTCTGCTGAACATAATACAAACATGTCTGCAACGGAACACCTACAGGGAAGTGCCAGAAATTCAAGCTGGATTTAGAAGAGGATATAGAACAAGGGATATCATAGCTGAAGTCAGATGGATCTTGATTGAAAGCAGAGAATACCAGAAATAACCTGTGTTTATTGAGTATGCACATACATTTGACTGTATGGATCTTAACAAATTAAGGATAGTATTGTGAAGAATGAGAATTCCAGAATACTTACTTATGCTCATGCAGAACCTGTACATAGACCAAGAGGCAATCTTTCTAACAGAACAAGGGGATACTGCGTGATTAAAAATCAGAAAAGGTATGTGCCTTTCACCATATTTATTCAATCAGTATAAACAGTAAATAATCTGAGACACTAGACGACATGAAGAACATAGCATCAGGATTGGAAGACTGAATACCATCCTGTGATATGCAGATGACACAACCTTGCTTGCTGAAAGTGAAGAGGACTTGAAGCACTTACTGATGGAGATCAAAGACTACAACCTCTTGTATAGATTACACCTCAACACCAAGAAAAAAAAAATCCCCACAACTGTGCCAGTAAGCAACATCATGATAAACAGAGGAAAGATTGAACTTCTCAAGGATTTCATTTTAATTGAAGCCACAATCAAGGCCCATGAAAGCACAAGTAAAAAAAATTGAACAATATAACACATTGAACAAATCTGCTGCAAAACACCTCCTTAAAGTGTTAAAAAGCAACAATATCATTTTGATGACTAAGGTGCTCCTGACCCAAGCCAGGGTATTTTCAATTGCCTCATGTGCATGTGAAAGCTGGATAATGATTAAGGAAGAACAAAGAAGAATTCATGTCTTCAAACTATGATATTGGTGAAGAATATTAAATATACCAGGGACTGCTAGAAGAACAAACAAATCTGTCTTGGGCAAAGTATAATCAGAATACTCCTTAGAAGCAAGGATGGTGAGTTTTCATTCCACCTACTTTGGGTATGTTATCAGGAGGGACCAGTCCCTTGAGAAGTTAAAGTAGAGGATCAGTGAAAAATAGGAAGACTTTTAACAAGATAAATTGACACAGTGGCTGCATTCATGGGCTCAAGCATACCACCAATTGTGAGGATGGAACAGGACTAAGCAGTATTTCTTTCTGTTGTACACGGTGTTGTTATTATTCAGAACCAATTTGACTCACCTAACAACACAACTTCTAATCTGAAGTTATATTTTTAAAGAGTATTTTTCTGGTCTAATCATTCTCTAAGTAAAAACACATTCACATTATGCTTTTTGACTGAACATAGCCAAAACTTTGTTTTGTCTCTGTTGGTCCCTGATCAGTATTCTGAATATTAGATAATAAGATGCATACTGAGTGGTCATTGACCTCTCTCCGTGCGTGACTCTGTTGTTGTTGTTGTTATGTGTCATCGAGTTGGACCCGACTCAAAGCGACCCCTCCTTGGGTTTCCAAGGCAGTATCACAACAGAAGTAGATTGCCAAACCTTCCTTCCAAGGAGTGGCTGGTGGGTTTGAACCACCAGCCTTCTGGTTAGCAGTCAAGTACCAGACTCTAGTGATTATTAAATACAGATGCAGAATCTGCAATGAATAGTGGAACACACAGGCAACTATTTTGTTCCTTTGTCCTTTGACTCTTTTAGCTGAAAGGAGTGTCAACAAAAGTGTAACAGACCACATATATTCACTGCTTGATATGCATGGGCTTGTCTTTGTTGGGTGTGTGTGACCTTCTCTTGAATGGGTATGAAAAGAATTTTTTGAAATACTAAGGCAACATATTCATGCTCAAGTTTGTCTAAGCACAGAAATTTTCTTGTATCACAAAAAGTTTCTTTTGAAAGGGGATTAGTTCCTTTAAAAAATAAAATGATGGATGTCAACAGGAAAATTTTGGGAAATTTTGCTCAAACATAGACCAGAAGTGGAGTTGTATAATACAGATAATATATTGGAATGACTTAAGTGACTCTTTACCCCTCAGGTTATCAACTTTGCAGAACGTCTCTCTAGTAACCCTAAGCTAGGTTTTGCCTCAAGTTTTGTATGCGTAAGTTCCCCAGATAAGTAACTTTTTGGAGGCATCTTACTTTGACTTTAAATGCTATTGCCAATGGCCAGACTCTTGTATTATGCCTTGTAACCAAATCCTGTCTTCATCTAGAGTCTTAATCCTATCTTTAATTTGACCAAATCCTGTCTTTATTCTACCATTTCTTCTGTCATTTTGTTGTAATATGGTGGCTTGAATGTTCCTGTGAGGCGGGAGGCTATGCCACCAGTATTTTGAATACTTGCAGGGTCACCCATGGTGGACAGGTTTTAGCAGAGCTTCCAGAGTAAGCTAGACTGGAAAGAAGGATAGGACCAACCACTTCAGAAAATACTGGCCACTGAAAACCTTATGAATAGCAGTGACACATTGTCTTATCTATTACTGGAAAATTTTATGAATTGCCATTAAACATTGTCTGATATAGTGTCCAAAGGTGAACTCTTCAAGTTGGAAGAAGCTCAAAATATGACTAGGTAATAGCTGCCTCCCCAAAGTGGATTCTACGTTAATGGCATGGATGGAGTAAAGTTTTTGAGACCTTTATTTGCATATGTGGGATGACTCAAAATGGGAAGAAGCAACTTCAAACATTCATTAATAATCGGAACTTGGAATGTATGAAGTATAAATCTAAGAAGATTGGAAGTTGTCAAAAATGAAATGAAACACATAAAGACTAATATCTTAGGTATTAGTGAGCTGAAATGGACTGGTATTAGCTATTTTGAATCAGACAATCGTATGATCTACTGTGCCAGAAATGACAAATTGAAGAGAAATGTTGTTGCATTCATCATCAAAAAGAACATGTCAAGATCTGTCCTGATTTACATTGCTGTCAGTGGTAGCATAATATTCATACTCCTACAAGGAAGACCAGTTACTGCTACAATTATTCAAATCTATGAACCAACTACCAAAGCCAAAGATGAAGGAAATGAAGATTTTTACCAACTTCTGCAGTCTGAAATTGACCAAACATGCAATCAAGATGTACTGATAGTTATTGGTGATTAGAATTTGAAAGTCGGAAATAAAGAATAATCATCAGTAGCTGGAAAATATGGCCTTCATGATAGAAATGAAGCTGGAGATCCCATGATAAAACTTTGCAAGCCCAATGACTTATTCATTGCAAATACCCATTTTAACAACATCAGTGGCAGCTATATACATGGAAATCACCAGATGGGATACATACAAATCAGATCAACTACATTTGTGGATGTGGTAGAGAAGCTCTATATCATCAGTCAAAACAAGGCCAGGAGCTAACATATGCAAGTTCAAATTGAAGCTAAAGAATATTAAAATTAGTCCACAAGAAACAAAATATAAGTTTGATTATATCCCACCTGAATTTAGAAACCATCTAAAGAATAGATTTGATGCATTGAGCAACAATAACAGAAGACCAGATGAGTTGTGAGATGACAACAAGAACATCAAATATGAAGAAAACAAAAGGTCATTAAAAAGACAGGAAAGGAAGAAAAGACCAAATTAGATGTTAGGAGGAACTCTGAAACTTGCTCTTGAATATGGAATAACTAAAGTGAATGGAAGAAACATTGAAATAAAAGAACTGAACAGAAGATTTCAAAGGGTGTCTCGAGAAGACAAAGCGAAATATGATAATGTAATGATCAAAACCAAAAGGGAAAAATACACCCAGCATTTTTCCAGCTGAAAAAATTGAAGAAAAAAAATCAAGCCTTGAGTTGCAGTGTTGAAAGAGTCTATGGGCAAAATATTGAATGATGCAGGAAGCATTAAAGAAGAAGGAAGGAATACACAGAATCACTGTGTCAAAAAGAATTGGTTGATGTCTAACTATTTCAGGAGCTAGCATGTGATCAAGAACCAACAGTACTGAAGGAAGAAGTCCAAGCTGCACTGAAGGAATTGATGAAAAACAAGGCTCCAGGATTTGACTGAATACCCATTAAGATGTTTCAACATACAGATGGAGTGCTGGAGACACTTAATTGTCTATACCAAGTAATTTAGAAAACAGCTAGCTGGCCAACTTACTGGAAGAGATTAATATTTGTGCCCATTTCAAAGAACAGTGATCCAATGTGAAAATTATTGAACAATATCATTTATACCACATTCAAGTAAAACTTTCCTGGAGGTAATTCAAAAATGGTCACAGCAGTATATTGATAGGGAACTTACAGAAATCTAAGCAGATTCAGAAAAGGACATGGAACAAGGGGTATGATTGCTGATGTCAGGTGAATCTTAGCTGAAAGCAAAGAACACCAGAAAGATGTCTACCTGTATTTTATTGACTATGCAAAGATATTTGTTGTGTGGATCATAATAAATTATGGTTAATGTTATGAAGAACTGGAATTCCAGAACACTTAACTGTTCTCACGAAGAACCTGTACATAGACCAAGAGGCTGTCATTTGAACAGAACAAGGGGATATTGCATGGTTTTAAATCAGGAAAAACGTGCACAAGGGTTGTATCATTTCATCACATTTATTCAATCTATATGCTGAGCAAATGACCTGAGAAGCTGGACTATAAAGATGCAATATCAGGATTGGAGGAAGACTCATTAACAACTTGCAATATGCAGATGACACAACCTTGCTAGCTGAGAGTGAAGATGACTTGAAGCACTTACTGATGAAGAAGATTAAAGGCTACAATCTTCAGTATGGATTATACCTCAATGTAAAACAGAAATCCTCACAACTGGACCAATAAGCAATGTCATGAGATGGAGAAAAGACTGAAGTTATCAGGGATTTCATTTTACTTGGATCCATAGTCAATACCCTTGTCAGCAGTAGTCAGGAAATCAGATGTCACTTTACACTGGGAAAATCTGCTGCAAAAGATCTCTTTAAAGTGTTAAGAAGCAAAGATGTCACTTTGAAGACTGAGGTGCACCTGGCCCAAGCCACAATATGTTCAATAACCACATATACATGTGAAAGCTGGACAACGAGTAAGGAAGACTGAAGAAGAGTTGATGCCTTTGAATTGTGGTGTTGGCAAAAAATATTCAATATACCATGGACTGCCAGAAGATTGGGCAATCTACTTCCGTAGTGATACCACCTTGGAAATCCAAGGAGGAGTCACTATGAGTCAGATCTGACTTGACAGCAGTGCGAAGAATACATTTTACTTTAAATTCTACTTTGCTTGATATTGTTTCTTTTGTATTAATGTTCGGATGGTCAATCTCTTCCCATATGTATACTTTCTATATCTTTATATTTAAAATGTGTCTATTATAAGTGGGATATGATTGGACTTTATTTTTAGTATTTGTTATGGTAATCTTTGTCACACAATTGAATAATTCATTTGATTTATTTTTTATGTAGTTGACTTTTTAAAATACATTTAACCTACCTGTTCTTTGTTCTTTTCTCTGTTTCTTCAGATTAATCAGTTTTTAATTACATTCTTTCATGTCTATTAACCTACTAGATACACATACTTTTACTATTCTCTTTTTCTTTTTTTGATTACTCTGAAGAATGTAGCATGCATTTGAACTTATTATCTAATAAATATAACTTTTATATTTCCCTGATAATTCTAGAAACTTGTTGCTGTTGTTATTTGCCATCGAGTCGGCCCTGACTCATAGCGACCCCTCCTTGGGTTTCCGGGGCAGTATCACTATGGAAGTAGGAATGTCCAACCTTCCTTCCGAGGAGTAGCATATAAATTCCATTTACTCTAATGATAGGTTGTATTATTTCCCCCAATTCTTCACTCCTTCCATATGATAGAAATACATATCCATGATCTTTGCTGTGTGATATTAGATTTCCCCCACTAGAGCAGACAGTGTATTTCCTTGCCCCATTGATGTTTAGTCTGGCCAAGCAACGTGCCTTGGACAGCGACATGTTGAAAGACAGACGTATTGACTATGCTTGTAAACTGGTTTGGACAGTTGCATTTTCATGAAAAAGTCATCCTCTAAAAATCCCAAGGTCCAAGACTAACACATATAGGTTATACCTGAACTCAACTTTCTATATATATAGCAAACATGCCCTTAATGTCAGTGGCTTATAGCAACAAATATCTGTATATATTTTTGCAGACACAGTTGATTAATACAATCTTCTACTTAATATCTTGAGATGCTTTACCAGAGAATCACTGAATAAAAATACAAATAGTTTAAAATGACTTCTACCTAGTGGCTGTTGTTATGTGCCGTCGAGTTGGACCCAACCCATAGCGACCCCTCCTTGGGTTTCCAAGGCGGTATCACTACGAAAGTAGGATTGCCCAACCTTCCTTCTGAGGAGTGGCTTCTACAAATCTAAAAAATTTTTCCACAGCCATAGTTGTTCATTGTTCTTTGCTTCTTAGCTATTGTCTAGTGTTAAAGTTTAATGCTAATGCCAATGTCTAATGCTAAAAGATCAATATATCAATATCATATAAATACATCCTTGACTAGTTATTCAATACCCAAACTTTTTTTATTTTTTAAACAAATGTCCTATTCTAATAACCATATAATTTGCATATGTTTCTAGGTGTTTTTAATGCTGCATTCTATAAATTAGCTGCTTATTTTTCCCTATCAGCCTTGAAAACAAAAATCATGATTTATGCTGATTATTGAATGATAATGCCTGGGAATCACTGAAATAAAATACGTTTTGTAGAAAAAAATCTATTTTTAATAACATAGTTCTTTAATCAGGTAATTCATGTAATTCTGAATACAGATATCACAATTGCTCACTTGTATCATTTCTCAAAGAGAGTGGATCATTAAATTGCATTCACTCAACTTAATATGATAAAAATTGGAACTGGGGAAAGTGTCACAAACCTTATGAAATGAAGTTTACAAGTGAAATTTGTTAATGAATATTTGGAAACTAGGCATCTAAGATTGGAAATGAACATATCTGCATGACTTAAGTTCATGTAGATATATACCTACTGAAGAAAATTCTCCCCTCTCCATTAAAAAAAAAAGGAAAAAGAAAATACAACATCAATCTAGGGGACCAAAAGCTAATAACAAGACTTGAGAGAAGGACTGAGTTTGATTCTTAGGAACTGAGATAGATGAATGAAGATAGAGCTCCTCTGTGGCTAGAGGTGAACCCTCTCCAGGAAAAGGGAGTGTCATGAGTGGTCACTCATGGAGAAGTGGACCCAACAAGAGACCTGGGCTCCAAAAGAGAGAAAGTTTTGCCTCAGGAAGTGTGGGAACAAGCCTCTGGTCTCACTGGTGCTGTAATTGTGGTGAGGTGTGGTGCTGGTAATGACATTTACATCAGTGAGCTAAAACTTCAGCTGTTTAGGATTCACAACAGTGCAAATGGAATCTGCAATGCAAGACTACCAGCTAAGAGTTTTGAAATATTAGAAGCTCAAGGTCTAGAAGGCTGCCCCTGAAGTGTGTTTTGGCACCAACAACATAATTTGGTTTTATAAAGCTGCAACGATGGCCTCAAATATAGCAGATTAGGATGGTGCAGGACTGAGTAACATTTCATTTGGCTACACTTCAGATCACTTTGAGTGAAAGCTAACTCCATGGCAACTAACAACAACAAAGCTAGAATGATGTCTATGGAGACTAATCAGTTTCTTTTATGTTTTCCAATTCTAACGAAAAATCTTAATTCAAGGTAAGTAGATTAGTCCTACTTGAACTACTAAGCATTTATTTTACTGAGTTGACTTCACTGAATTATAGGGAAAGATATTATAGCAAAATGCAGATTCTAAAGTCAGAATACCAGGTTTGAATCCTATTCTAGCATTCACTAGCTATTTCACCTTCGTTGACAAATTTCTCTGTGCCTCAATTTCCTCATCCATAAAATGCAGACAGTAATGCTAATTTAACACACTTAGCAGCTAACTGAAAGGCTGGTGATTCAATTCCAAACACAGGTACCTCAGATGAAAGTCGTGGTGAACTACTTCTGAAAAATCAACATTGAAGTACCTTTGGAACCCAGTTTTACTTCGACACAGATGGGGTGACCATGAGCTAAAGTCCACTTGACAGTAGCTGGTTTCTCATGGGTGTAGTGATAAAATTAGTTAACACATATTAAAGGCTTAGGACAATTTTTGGCACTAAATATAAATTAAATATATGCTAGCTATTATTACAATGAATAAGGAAGACTGCAGAAGAACTGATACATTTGAATTGTGGTATTGATGAAGAGCATTGAATATACCATGGACTGCCCAAAGAACAAACACATCTGCTTTGGAAAAAAGTACAGCCAGAATGCTCCCTAGAAGTGAGAATGGTCAGACTTCACCTAACCTACTTCGGTGATGTTGTCAGAAGGGACCATTCCCTGCAAAAGAATATTGTGCTTGGTAAAGTAGATGGTCAGGGCAAAAGGGGAAGATCCCTTAACAAGATGGACTGATGCTGTAGCTGCAACAATGGGCTCAAGCATAGCAATAATTGTGAGGATGATGTAGGACTGGGCAGGGTTTGTTTGGTTGTACGTAGGGTCGCTATGAGTTGAAACCAACTCCACAGCACAGAACAATAGCAACAGCTATTATGGAGTCCCTGGTTTGGGCAAATGGTTAATGTGTTCAACTGCTAGCCAAAAGGTTGGAGGTTTGAGTCCACCCAGAGATATGTTGGAAGAAAGCCCTAGTGATCGAAACCAAAACAAACCAAACTCACTGCCGTAGAGTTGAATCTGACTCATAGCAACCCCTCTTTGGGTTTCTGAGACGATATCTCCTTGAAGTAGATTGCCCAATCTTCCTTCTGAGGAGTGGCTGGTGGGTCCAAACCACCAGACTTGGAACATATTTCTACTCTGACATACATGGGGTTTCAGTGAGTTGGAATCAACTCAACAGCAATGGTGGTTTAGCTATTATTATTACCTAATTTATCAAGAAGAGTTTATGAGGCCTCCGTTGCTTTCCTCCCTCATCTCTCTCAACTAAAATATGAAAAAATGAAAGCACCAAAGAGTGGGAAACAGGGATTAGATGTGTCTAAGTGATGAATTGTTAATACTTTTGCTTTTGTGTGTGCTTGCAAGAGTAAATGTGTGGGGGATGGATGTTACCTTTTTTCTTTCTTTTCCTGGCTGTGGCCGAGGAAACCAGTAGACAACAATGCCAAATCCCACATTGTGTAAGAAAGAGATAAATGATAGAAGTACTTTGGTAATGCCTTGGCTTCTTGATGGGTGGTATGTTTGTCTTTCCCTTTATCTGACTTTGGAGTTTGGCTGCTTTCATGGAAGTTCAGATTTAGTGCATTCATTATGGAATAAACATTACTAAATTTGGAAGAAGAGCGGGTGATAATTAATGGAAAGGTACCAGATAAAACTTCAAAATCCAAACTATCAATGCTCACTACCCAGAGAAAAGGAAAAGTACGAAAGCATTGTACTTCATAATTCAATACTGATGTGCACTTCCTTCTAATTTTATGTGTGTTTAACCCAAAACTCACGGGCTAGAGGTATCAAAAAAGTATAAATAAATTCAAATTTTTAACAGAAGTTAAAACTTGCAATTAAAACTTGCAAGAAGCTAGTAGTACTTGAGTGTGTGTTCCTAAGAAAAACAAAAACAAAACCTAAATGTGAGAGGACTTGGGTAAATAAATTATCCTATAAAATGTGATATAATGTAGCAATTAAAATGATATTATAAAGCTACATTTTTTTACATCTCTGATAAAAGAATATTATAAAGTGGACTTATAGGATTAAATAATTTTAATTATTTAAATTAAAAGATGGGCAAGAAGTGTGCCTATAAATAGTGTAGGTATAGTAAAAGTATTGGAAAGATGTCAAAATGTTAATATTGGACATCTTTGAGTGATAGTATTAACAACTTTTTTCCTTTGAAAAATTATTTGTTATCATCAATTGTATTATAAACATGAATTTCTTTTGTAATCAGAAAAAAAGCTATAATTTCCATTGTGATTGTGAAAAAAGTGTGATTAAACAGACTCATAGAATTTAAAGTCAATTTTTGCATTTATTTGAACCACTCTTGACAGAAATTGAAATAATACCCAAGAAAATAGGCAAAGGATAGAGGAATTAGACATTCGCTTTTTAAATGTGTAAACTTGAATCAAATTAGGCACCCAGGAAAGATGATGGTTTGAGTGCAGGTTTAAATAACACACTAACCAAAATAAAAAGCACAACAAAAACAATGATGGAATCTCCATTTCTAAGGAAATTAGTAAATCACCTTACTGCAGAATCTAAAAATGTTTTCTAACTACCATAATATTTTATCTAAATCAAAGAAAGAAAGATGCTCAGCTTTGACATATATCTCCCATAGTCAAATGTGAGATGCTGTTTTCGGACAAAAAGAGAGGAATGTCCTTACTTAGATGGGACCCTTTGCAGTCTGGGTAGGTTGCAGAAATATGGGTCACCATTTTGGATCTCTGAGACCATGAGCTCTGTGACATCAGGAACCATAACATTTTGCTCACAACATTATCCCCAGTGCTAGCACAATTTCTGGCTACCATTAGTAAGAGCTGAATAAATATTTGTTGAATGAATGTCTGGGGTTATTTTCCTTCCTATATAATGTCATAAAAGGAAAGAGAAACCAAATGATCATGTCATTTTAATTTAACCCAATCTTGTTTCACAACGAGGAAGAAACAGCTGCTCAGTAACAGAGGCAAGTTACACAAAGAAACATAAATAAATATTCTTCCATCAAGCAAAAGTCCTGTGAGCCTTAGAGTGTTACCTTGATAGGAGTATCTGCCAGGATGACCTGAACCCATCTTTCTAAAATGGAGGAACAGGCCAAATCCAGGAGAAAAGATTTGAAATAATTTGAACCTCTATGCTTTTAATCATCATATTGCATTTCATCTTGTTCTAATGAGGATATAAGCAGAAGGATCAGGTAATCTTCTCAATGATAATTTATTGTAAAAGACTTGTTGGAAGGTAATGGTTGATAAAAATATTATCTTTCTCTTCTGTTGTTGTTGTTAGATGCTGCTGAGTCAGCTCTAACTTATGGCAACGCCATGTGTTTCCAAGTAGAGCTACACACTATAGGGGTTTAAAGGCTGTGATCTTTCTGAAGCAGATCACCAGTCCTTTCTTCTGAGGCACCTCCAGGTGAGTTCATACAGCCAACCTTTCTAGATGGCCTCAATCAGAGTAATAAGAGAATTTCTTTGATGTAGATGTCACAGGTTTACTCAAGGACTTGGTCATTAGTCCACCTCCTAAGGCACTGCACAAAAACTAGTAGAAACTTTCAGGGAATTAGTTGTTGCAAGCTTACCAAGATCCCAATCTGTGTCTCATGCAGTTAGAGATGACAGGGTTTCACTGGAATTTAGAATATACTTGAGATTTGTGTGGCCTTCCCTTCCCAGAATATTTTCTGCATCTTAAATGCCAAATTTGTAGCTAAAGTTCCAAAAGGTTTAGCAATCCAAAAATTTCATCTTTTTTTAAAAACTCATTTTTGACAGCTGATTGAATTACAGTACCAGCCAAGATCTTAAAGCAAAAGCCTATGTCATAGGGATGTAGTGAAAAATAAGACAGATGTAGGCATAACCTACATAACAGAAAATATTCTGATAAATAACACAAAATTATTCTGGCTAATTTAAGCAAGAAAGTTGAATTTGTTAGGTTACTAAGATAGCACATAAAAGTAAAAAACATTCTGAACTACCGTTCTGCCTTTACAAAGGCAGAGAAGAAAGCTCTCTGGGTCTTTAGGATCAGAAGATCTTTTCCCAACTATTAACATTAGATATCACAACTCTAGCAACATCCATTCTGTGCGTGGCTCAGTTCAAATGTTATATTTCCAAGAAAGAGCATTGTATTGGAACTTAGGCCTAACATCTCTCCTTCGATAAATTATATTGCAAGTGTCACAGAGGAGATATTGTGAGCTGAGCCATTGCCCCAATTTGTTTTGTTGCAGTGGAATATTCTCATGTTCAGAGCATGTTCTCTTGGATAGAAGTAGATGGTGAAGAACGTAGAGTTCTTCCAGGTTGTGGCTTGACCACTGATGAGTTTGCTCTAGGACAAAATCAAAATTAGAGTAATACCTTACAGAATTGATTCAGATAAACAGAATGTGATGTGCCAAATCCTTCAGCCCTGGCCTATGTCTAGAATTTAATTTTCCCTTTTTCCAGCTACTGTTGCTAAAAATAGGGGATACATTTTCTCTGGTTCATCTCTTTCAAGATTGCTTCATAAGAAGTGAGACAGCTGATGTCACATTAACTTATCCATGTCTTGGTTAGCTCATGGACTATGGGAGACCTACATCTTGGTGGCGCATTGTTGCACTGAAAATTAAACAATATTGCAACCATTATTTGCTAGAAAATGCAAGATCATATCAATCTTTTTTACCAAAACTGATATATTCTGAATTTTATGAATATAAAACATCTTATAATCTCAGATGACATAATCATAAAAGCATACTTGTAAAACTTTCCTTATGTGTATTTAAAATATATATATATATATATATATATATATATATATAACTAGATGTTTTAGTTATTTATTTGCTGATAACATACTATTCCAAAACTTAGAAGCTTAAAACAACAAACTTTTATTACCTCACTCTCTGTGGGTCAAGAATCCAGGTACATTTTAACTGGATGCCTCTGGCTAAAGGTTTCTCCTAAAGTTTTAATTAAGAGTGTTTCCTGGGACCATGGTCTCATTTGAAGGTTCAATGAGGGGAGAAGACACTTCCAAGCCCCTTCTTCTGATTGCCAGTTGTTGGCTCGATTCATTTCCTCATGGAATTTCAAAATGAGGGTCTCAGTTCCTCACTGGCTGATGCCGGGGACATCCTTGTTTCTTGTCATAAGAACCTCTCCATAGAGCAGCTCACAACACACCAGGTGGCTCCCCTCAGAGAAAGCAAATGAGAAAATGAGTGAGTGCCCAAGACGAAAGTCATTATCTTTATGTGGCCTAAGCTTGTGATATCCCGTCACTTTGTTCACATTCTATTCATCTCACTAGGTCAAACCACACTCAAGAGGAGGGGATTACACAAGGGCATGGATCCCAGGAAGCAAGATCACTGGGAGTGCTCTTAGAGGCTGCCCTCACACCAGGGAAATACATAGCTGTGCTTCCTTTAATATTGGAATTGTAGGTCTACTTTGACATGTAGGGACAGAAGAAAGTTACAAGATACAGCACAATAAAGCAACAGCATTAAAATTGAGGAAAGATGCATGGGTAAAAATGACAGAAATTTACTCTATGGTTGTGTAAGTCAGGAAAGTAGATTGTTAAAATGAATTTTCATTAGCAAACATGAGGAATTTTATACTTACAATAAACACTCGCTAGGCCACAGAGAGTCATACAAGTTTTAAGGGCGTGCCTCCTTACCTTCTATAATAGATGCGTGTCCATCATGATTTGTGTTTATCACCTCAAAGAGTTAAGTAAATATACTAGTAATATAGAAAAGTTTTATGAAAGAAATGAAAAACTTCAAGGGAAAGATGAAAAAATACTTAACAATTTTAACAAGTAAGTTTGTAAGAAAGATACATGGAAAGAATATATATATTGTTTACACAATTTACATCATTACTAACAAAGTATATTTTGAAGCCAAGGAGTTTAAGAGCTTTGGAGCTCTTTCAGCTTTATAGAAAATTGGCCAATTATGTATCTTCACATGAAAAATAAGGAGGATAACCAAATTTCATAGCACAATAGGATAGATTATATTTGGGATGTGAATTTTCTTAATGAACTATTCTAATAGAGGTAAACGGAATGGATACTCTATGGCGTGGATGTGGTAGCTGAGATATAAACACAGTAAAAGAAAATAAGCAGACATTGTAGGAACAACTTAGAACATCCACATTGGATATTTTAAAATCAACACAACCTGTTTTTCTCAGGAATTGGCAAGACGATCTACTCAACTAGTCATCCCAAAGATTCCTGTCTCAGAGGATAGAGAGTTCTTTTGTGTATATTTAAAGAGGAAGAATGTATCAGTGAAGCTGAAAATTACACACTGGTTCCTTATTTTGGAAATATGAGAAAAAGTTTTAAATAATTCAAATGTTTTCAGATCACCTCACCAGAGTATTGGTAGAAATGGAATGACAAAGCTTAAAAAAATATGTTAACAAAATAGAAGCCCCAATATTACTAAAAATCCACCAATATTTATTAAATGCCTACAGTGTGAAGAACACTATGCATTGGAGGAGTAAACCCAATGAACAATGGTTTATTTAATTATTCCATTTTCTAAAACTACTCATAGCTACTCTATGAACACCAGAATGAAACACTGCCAGTTGTCCGCCATTCTCACAATCCTTGCTGTACTTGAGCCCATTGTTGCACCCACTGTGTCAATCCGTATCATTGTGGGCCTTTCCCTTCTTCGCTGATCCTCCACTTTACCAAGCATGATATCGTTCTCCAGAGAATGGTACCTTCTGACAATATGACCAAAGTGGGTGAGACAAAGTCTGGCCATTCTCACTTCCAAATAGCATTATGGCTGCACTTCTTCCAGGACAGATTTGTTCGTTCTGCTGGCAGTCCATGATATTTTCAGTATTCTTCACCAACACCATAATTCAAAGGCATCAACTCTTCTTCAGTCTTCCTTACTCATAGTTCAGCTTTCACATGCATTGTGTTGTTGTTTGCCGTCGAGTCGGCCCCGACTCATAGCGACCCCTCCTTGGGTTTCTGAGGCAGTATCACTACGGAAGTAGGATTGCCCAACCTTCCTTCCGAGGAGTGGTTGGTGGGTTTGAACCACCAGCCTTCTGGTGAGCAGTCAAGTGCCTTAGCCACTATGCTACCAGAGCTCCTTCACATGCATTAGGAAAAAAAAAAAAAAAAAATCCTCATTGCAGTGGAGTCGGATCCCACTCATAGCGACCCCTTCTTGGGTTTCCAAGGAGGTATCACTACAGAAGTAGATTGTCCAATCTTCCTTCAGAGGAGTAGCTGGTGAGTTTGATTCACCACCCTTCTGGTTAGCAGTAAAATGCCTTAGATACTACACCACCAGAGCTCTTTCACATGCATATGAGGTGATTACAAATACCATATCTTGGGTTGTTGTTGTTGTTGTTATGTGCGGTGGAGTCACACCCGACTCATAGCGACCCCTCCTTGGGTTTCCGAGGCAGTATCACTACGGAAGTAGATTGCCCCATCTTCCTTCAGGGGAGTGGCTGGTGGGTTTGAACCACCAGCCTTCTGGTTAGCAGTCAAGTGCCTTAGGCACTATGCTACCAGAGCTCCCTATCTTGGGTTAGGTGCACCTTAGTCTTCAAAATGACATCTTAGTCTTTGAAACTTCAAAGAGGTTTTTTACAGCAGATTTGCCATCTGATTTCTGTATGGGGTGGGTGTGTTAGCTGAGATACAAACAAAGTAAAAGAAAATAAGCAGACATTGGAAGAACAGCTTAGAACACCCACATTGGATATGTTAAAATCAACACAACCTGTTTTACTCAGGAATTGGCAAGATGATCTACTCAACTAGTCATCCCGAAGATTCCTCTTTCAGAGGATAGAGTTCTCTTGTATGTACTAGGCAATATGTCATCTGATTTCTTGACTGCTGCTTCCATTGATGTTGACTGTGGATCCAAGTAAAATGAAATCTTTGACAACTTCAATATTTTCTCCATTTATTGTGATGCTCCTTATTAGTCCAGTTGTGAGGATTTTTGTTTTCTTTATATTGAGGTGTAATCCATACTGAAGGCTGTAATCTTTGAATTTCATCAGGAGGTGCTTCAAGTCATCTTCACTTTCAGCAAGCAAGGCTGTGTCCTCTGCATATCACAGGTCGTTCATGAGTCTTCTTCCAATCCTGATGCTACATTCTTCTTCATATAATCCAACTTCTCAAACTATTTGCTCAGCATATAAATTCTGTAAGTATGGTAAAAGGATACAACCTTGACACAATCCCTTCCTGATTTTAATCCCCTTGTTCTGTTCGTACCGGTTGCTCACGAGCATAATTAAGTGTTCTGGAATTCCCATTCTTCACAATGTTATCATATCCATATTTCATTATAGTATCATATTATATATATAATAATAATATAATATAGTATATATATTTATTATTTTTGTATTATTTATTATCTGGACAAAATGAAAGCATGAAGAAGTAAACATAAAAGTACCCATAATAAATATGTTTAGCATTTTGGTATGTTTTCTTTTTAAAAATATATGTGTTTTA
>NW_006922003.1:2900263-2919870 GCF_000298275.1 Orycteropus afer afer | reverse complement strand
TTGAACCGCCAGCCGTCTAGTTAGCAGGCAAGTGACTTAGCCACTATGCTACCAGAGCTCCCTATATATGTATACATATGTGTAAATCTAAAATGTTGATATATAATTTTATAAGCTATTTTGATATTTACTTTTTACTCATCTATGATGTCACAGTTTGTTTTTCTTTATCTCCTATAACTCAGTATCTTTTTTAAAACATGACTTTTAGAAGATATGTGGTATTCTGTTTATAATTCATTAACTCTGCCTATATGGCAGATATCAAGTTGTTTTCGACTTAAATATTCACATTATTTTTGCTATTTGTAGTGTGTTAAACATCGTAATGCAAAAATACATTGAACATTGATAATATAACAACATGCAATCTCTGATTTCAAAGAATTTGTACACTGGTAGGGAAAAACAAAGAGGTATAAATTATTACAATGATATATTCTACAATAAAGACATATCAATGACAGTGCAAGTATACCAGTGAAGAACTAACTGCCTTCTGCCTATATAAATCAGAAAAGGTTTCATAGAGATGTTACCTGCTTGAGCCTTCAAGGAGAAATATGTGCTTGTTACATAGACCATGACCTTAATGAATTTCAACTAGAGAGCATTATGTGCAAGAGTGGCATTTGAACTGTGCTTAGTGAATGTACTTCCCAAACATGCACCCCTGGTCTCTTGCCCTATCCCTTAATCTGTCCTCCCCAGGGAAAAGATAGGAGGTTCTGCTAAAGGTTGACATTCATTGCCCATGTTCCCTGTCAACCCTCTATATTCACTGATGATTTGAATAACTTATTTTCTTTCTTCACCCGGCCAGTGAGGCAGACAGTTTAGGTAAACTATTCAATCCTGAATTTCCCCACAGGAGAACTTCCCTAAAGAATAAGAGGTGTGGGGAGGGAAAGGAGCTACCAGGACATTCTAATCAGTTCATTTAGCCCTCACATTAATTTAACTCCATCAATTCAGTCCTCACATTAGTTCAACTCCAGCAACTCAGTAGCAGGTAATATTATAATCTCTGCTCTCTTGAAATCTTAATTCTCAAGTCTTCTAAACTGGATAAAGAAAAGGGAGCTATTGTGTATTGACTGCATAAAATTCTACTAAATCATTTTCTATTTGTAATTCTTTTTTCTTTTCTTTCTTTTTTTTTTTTTTTTTGCTAGCAGTGAGAGGTGATTTTGTAATTGATTGTATATGAGAGGTAAAGAGAGAGAAAAATTAGAATGACTCCCAGATTCCAGTTGAGTACATTTACAGGCAAAATGGCAGAATGGTGTGAATATAATGATATTATTTACTTAAGCTCAATGTATTTGTAAGGCTTCTTAATCAAGAAGTCAGGTGAGCAATTATAAGAAGTGGTATAACCTTTTGTTATGTGAGATGTCAAAAGTTCATTTCAGAAAACAAAAGCTGACCATAAATCAATAAGAAAGTTTATTTGGAAAGTTTATTTGAAGATTACTAGAGGCTACACAAAATAATTACAAATAGCACTACTGTCAGAAAATGGCCATCACTCTCCAGAAGAAAAAAATAGCTTTGGAATCAGAAAGATGGAAACAATTCCATTAATTTGAAAGGCTATAGAGTATGACAAACAGCATTGATGACAATAATTTGTTGATATCTCTATTTCCCGTCTCTTTCCTGTGCCTTAATCTTAACAGCATTTCCGTTACATGATTAACTGGAAAATGTCAATGGCTTTGAGGAGTAAATTAAACTTTACCAGGCTAGGTAAAGGAAATTTTCTAGATTACAACAAACTGTAAACTCTGACAGTGGGAAGTTTGCCAGCTTCTACAGAATAATTTATGGCTGAAAAGCAAGCAGGAAAGTACCTACCAGGTATTTGTAAGTATTAGCTACAAAGACAAAATATAGCTTCCATGAGGAGTATATTTGCATTGAGTGACAACTTTCTTTCTCATTTTTTCTCTTAATAAATATGTGCATGTTTGTAGCTTTTTGTCATTTAGCTAGTTCACTAAAAGTTATACACAATGCATCACACAAAGCTACTGTAAGCTTTCAAGCTGAAGGGTCAGTTTGATATTTCACTGTGCTGACCAACATGTATTCTTTACAAGTAGTATGAAAAAGATCTCCAGGAGAAGGGAGTGAGAAATCATACTCAACTGAGGGATTAGGGGAGATATCTAGGGATATTGAACTCCAGCCAGATCATCAAGTATCTCAACAGATGAGAATAAGACAGAAGGGCGTGGAACAGAGACATGGTTATTTCTCAAAGCACATTTAAACTTTGTAAACTAAAATGATATATTTTAATAAGTTTTCTCTCTTTACTTATTCCCTGGATGTTGCTGGCAGGTCCCATCAAGTCGGTTCAGACTCACAGCATCCCTATGTACAACAGAACAAAACGTTGTGTTGTCCTGTACAATCTCACCTTTCCACTGTGCATTTAAGTGAGTTTGACTTTTCAAGAACAAGTAACCCAGACGAAAATGAGTTCCAGGACTTTTCTGGGGGCTCATGGCAATTATCAAGGACCCCATCACTCCTTCTTAACTTGCTCTAATTCGAGTTCTTTTTTCTACCTGGCTCTGACTCTTGGCTTCATGTCTTATTTGAAGCTCCATTTTTTACTTTTTGGATTTGGTGTCTATATTTAGTCTCCCTGCTTTTTGATTATTAATTGTTCTTAAAAATTTTAACTTATACTCAACCCTATGACACTCCCCACTCTAGACTATCTCTGATAAAATATCCTTCTTATATTATGATGGTAGCTCTGGTGGCATACTGTCTAAGGCATCTGGCTGCTAACCAGAAGGATGGTAGTTCAAACCCACCAGCCACTCCTTGGAAGGAAAACTGGGCAATCTACTTCCATAGAGATACCACCTCAGAAACCTAAGGAGGGGTCACTATGAGTCAGATCCAACTTGACAGCAGTGAGGTTTTTTTTTTTTTTTTAATATTATGATGCTGTGGGATCCACTCCCCAGTATCAAGCTTGATTGGTACTCAGACAACACAGCATAAATCCACATGAAGAAAATTTGAAAAAGTTTGATTACTGAAGTTATTTTTGTTTTACTGATATTTTTCTGGTAATAAAACTAACACATATTAACTGAAGGAAATTTGGACAAAGCACATCATTATTAAAAAAAAAAAAAAAAAAAAGAAAGAAAATTCACCTGCAATTCTACCATTCAAGACACACATTATAACCTGTTGGTATATTTATTTCCCTTCTTTCATTCATATAAGTGTTTATACACATATTCAGAAAAATGAAAAAAACATGTAGTATTATTAACTTACCGGACCTTGTATCTGCAATAATGGCATTGATTGCTTTATCTAACCATGATTCAAAGCACAATCACCCCAGTAAATGGCCACAGGTCCCTTCACAGTTGACTAGGGGTACATTCACAAGAAACAATTTTGGCATTATGACAGAGTTCTACTTCAAAACTACACAAACTTCCTTTTATTCATGAGAATTTCTGGCTGTGGAACCCGATTAGAGGCCATCTCTGTTTTAGTGATTCCAGCCTGGAATGTGGCTCCATTACCCACATCTAGAAGGCTGTCCATCAATTTTAGTGCTGAAGACATTATCAATTATCTTCTGCTAAAATCCCTGTAAAATGAGCCCTGGTGATGCTTGGTGGTTAACACTCAGCTGGTAATTGAAAGATTCAAACCCACCAGCCATTTAGCAGGAGAAAGACATGGCAATCTTCTTCCATAAGGATTACAATCTTGGAAACACTATGGGACAGCTCTACCCTCTCCTGAAGGATCATCATGAGTCGGAACCAACTCTATGGTAACAGATTTTAAGATTCTTGTGGATTAAGCCATTCTTCATGCTCCAACTATGCCACATATCACAGAAATTACACCACCTTCACACCTATTGATTAAGTGATACTATTTGGCTTCAGCCTCAACCTCCATGATACCATCATTTTCACTGAAATAAGGGCACAAATTTCAATAGCAAATTCCTCAGTTTGACTCTCAAACCTTGGAAGATAGCCACAACAGCACATTCTTCCTGTAAAAATGTAACCCCCAATGTCTTGATGAAAACTGTGCCATCTAGGCACTCACCGGAGGTATAGTTGGGAGGGGAGGGGAGTTGCACATAAGCAATCCAATCTAGGATTTCTCTCATCTATATATTTTAATTAATTCTTCATTACACCAAGGAATTCCTAGTATTCAACTTCATTTAGCATAGAGTATATTAAGTTCATTTGTCAGTGAACCAACCTAGCAATTAGAACTGCCCTCAGCACTGAAGTTAGCACATTGAATCTTCCATGTTGATTATTTCAAGTGGATCTATAATTGTATTCTTCCTCCTTTGTCTATAACTCTTAGAACCTATTTCTGGACTTTTTGAAAAGATGTGGATTCTTATAAATTAGCAAAGCATTTGTAATTATTTTGTCATGAAAATCTGGGTTAGATTTTAAACACGATCTCTGAGCAGTGCTGTGATCTTATTATAGTTATAATTTTGGAACTAATGAAGAGCCTTAATTATGGAAAAATGACAAAATATAAGTGCAATAACTTTGTATTATGTATGCCTCTGTTTATCTGCAAATAACGGGTTCAGTTAAAAAAAATTATAAAAGGCAAATAGTAATTATTTTAGCATTTGTGGATCAAGAGGCAGAATTGAGAATAGTAAGGAGCTCTGGTAGCATAGTGGCTAAGATACTTGCCTGCTAACCAGACTGCTGGCGGTTCAAACCCACCAGACACTCCTCGGAAGGAAGGGTGGGCAATCCTACTTCCGTAGTGATACTGCCTCGGAAACCCAAGGAGGGGTCGCTATGAGTCGGGGCGACTCGACAGGACATAACAACAACAACAACAAGGAGCTCTAGTGGAAGAGTGGGTAAGGCATTTGGATGCTAACCAGAAGGTCAGTGGTTCAAACCCAATAGGCCCTCCATGGGAGGAAGATGAGGTACTCAATGTCCATAAGGATTTACAGCATCAGAAACTCAGTGGGGGTTGCTATGAGTCAGAATCAATTTGATTGCAGTGGTCGTGGTTTTGGTTTTATGTAGGTAGTTATATGTCTACTCAAGAAGAGAGAAAATAAATTTTTATAGATCTTTATTAATAAAATTCAAAACACAAATATATAATTGAGAAAAGAGAAAAAATGATAAATTGGATTTTTGTCAAATTACAACCTTCTGCTCTTTGAAAGATACTGTTATGAGGCTGAAAAGACAAAGTTCAAACTTCAAAACTGTATTTGCAAGCCATGTATTTGATAAAAGACTTGTATCTAAAATATATAAAGAACCCTCAAGACTCAATAATAATAAAACAAGTGAATTTTAAAATCATGAAAGATCTGAATAGACATTCCACCAAAGAATACTTATAGATGAAATATATATACATGAAAATATGATTGATATTGTTAAGGAAATACAAATTAAAATGGCAGAAGTACCAAGTGGTAGTTAAGATGTGGGATGTGGAACAATTGGAACTCTCATACATTGCTGAGCTGAATGCAAAAATGGTACAATGTTGGCAAATAGTTTGACAACTTCTTATAAAGATAAACATATACTTTTCTTATGAGCCAACAATCCTTCTCCTAGGTATACACCCAAGAGAGATGAAAACTTAAATTTGTGTAGTAAATAGTACACAAATGTTTATAGAAACTTTATTTATAAGTACCAAAAATCACGAACAACCCAAGTGTCCAATTGGTGAGTGAATAAGCAACCACGCTACATCGATACTCAGCAATGTAGTTGTTAGGTGCCATTGTGTCAGCTCTGACTCATGGTGACCCTATGTACAACAGAATGAAACACTGCCTGGTCCTGTGCCAGCCTCACAATCCTTTCTATACCTGATCCTATTATTGTAGCCACTGTGTCAATCCATCTCATTGAGGGCCTTCCCCTTTTTCATTGAACCTCCACTTTACCAAGCATGCCAGGGAATGGTCCCTTCTGACAACATGACCAAAGTAGGTGAGATGAAATCTGGCCATTATCCCTTCCAAGGAACATTCCGGCTGCACTTTGTCTATGATAGATTTGTTAGTTCTTCTGGCAGTCCATGGTACTTTCAGCATTCTTCTCCAACACCACAACTCAAAAGCATTCACTCTTCTTTAGTATTCCAGTCCGTCTTTCACATGCATATGAAGCCATTGACAATAGCATGGGCTTGGGTTAGGCACACCTTAGTCTTCAAAGAAGCATCTTTGCTCTTCAGCACTTTAAAGAGGTCTTTTGCAGCAGATTTGCCCAGTACAATATGTTATCTGATTTCTTGACTGCACCCACCAATCACTCCTCAGAAGGAAGGTTGAGCAATCTACTTCCACCTCGGAAACCCAAGGAGGAGTCACTATGAGTTGGGTCCAACTAGATGGCAGTGTGTTTGGTTTGGTTTGGGTTTCCACTGCTGTTGACTGTGGAACCAAGTAATATTAAATTTTTGTTTAACTCAATCTTTTCTTCATTTATCGTGATGCTGTGTATTGGTCTAGTTGTGAGGATTTTCATTTTCTTTATGTTGAGATGTAATCCATACTGCAGACTGTAGTCTTTAATCTTGATCACTAAGTGCTTCAAGTCATCCTCACTTTCAGAAAGCAAACTTGTGTCTGTGTATCGCAGGTTGTTAATGAGTATTTCTCCAATCCTGATGCCATGTTCTTCTTCATATAGTCCAGCTTCTTGGATTATTTGCTCCCCATAGAGATTGAATAAATACAGTGAAATGATACAACTGTGACCCACTCCCTTCCTGATTTTAAAACATGCAGCATCCCTTTGTTCTGTTCAAATGACAGCCTCCTGGTTTATGTACAAGTTCCTCATGAGCACAATTAAGTATTCTGCAATTCCCATTCTTCTCAATATTATTATGATTTGTTGTTATGCACACAATCAAATGCTTTTGCATACTCAATAAAATACAAGTAAACATCTTTCTGGTGTTCTTTGCTTTCAGCCAAAATCCATCTGATATCAGCAAGTTCCAAATCCTCTTCAGAATCCAGCTTGCATTTCTGGAAGTTCAATATACTGCTGCAACTGTTTTTGAATTATCTTCAGCAAAATTTTGCTTGCATATGATATTAACAATATTGTTTGATAATTTCCACATTCTATGGGATCACCTTTCTTTGGAATGGCTACAAATATGGATCTCTTCCAATGATTTGGCCAGCTAGCTGTCTTCCAAATTTCTTGGCGAAGATGAGTGAGTGCCTCCAGCATGACATCTGTTTGTTGAAATATCTCTATGGATATTCTATCAATTCCTGGAGCCTTGTCCTTCACCAATTCCTTTAGTCTAGCTTTGACTTCTTCCTTTGATACCATTTATTCTTGATCATATGCCACCTCCTGAAATAGAAGAACATCAACCAATTCTTTTCAGTACAATGACTGTGTATTCCTTCCATCTTCTAATGATGTTTCCTGGATCATTCAATATATTGCCCATAGAATCTTTCAATATTACAACTCAAGGCTTGAAATTTTTCTTCAGTTCTTTCAGCTTGGAAAATGCTGAGTATGTTCTTCCCTTTTGATTTTCTAACTCAAGGTCTTTGCACATTTCATTACAATAATTGACTTTGTCTTCTCGAGCTGCTCTTTGAAATCTTCTATTCAGCTCTTTTATCTTGTAATGTCTTCCATTTGCTTTAGCTACTCTCCATTCAAGGGCAAGTTTCAAAGTCTCTTCTGACATCCACCTTGGTCTTTTTTTCCTTTCCTGTCTTTTTAATGACCTTTTGCTTTCTTCATGGATGATGTTCTTGATGTCATCCCATAATTCCTCTGGTTTCCAGTCATTGGTGTTTAGTGCATCAAATCTGTTCTTCAGATGGACTCTAAATTCAGGGAGGATATAATCAAGGTCATATTTTGGCTCTCATGGATTTGTTTTAATTGTCTCCAGTTTCAACTTGAACTTGCATATGAGCAACTGATGGTCTGTTCAAAGCTCCTGGCCTTGTTTTGGCTGAAGATATTGAGCTTCTCCATTGTCTCTTTCCACAGATGTAGTCAATCTGATTCCTGTGTACTCCATCTGGTGAAGTCCACATGTACAGCAGCCATTTATGTTGTTGAAAAAAGGTATTTGCAATGAATAAGTCCTTGGTCTTGCAAAATTCTATCATGTGATCTCCAGTGTCATTTCTATCATGAAGGCCATATTTTCCAACTACTGGTGATTCTTCTGTTTCCCACTTTTGCATTCCAATCACCAGTGAAAAGTAACACATCGTTATTGCATGTTTGGTCAACTTCAGACTGCAGTAATTGGTAAAAATTTTCAATTTGTTCATCTTTGGCTTTGGTGTTTGGTGAGTAAATTTGAACAATAATAGTATTAATTGATCTTCCTTGTAGGCATGTGGATATTATCCTATCACTGACAGCATTGTACTTAAGGATAGATGTTGAAACTTTCTTTGTGATGATGAGTACCATGCCATTCCTCTTTGATTTGTCATTCCTGGCATAGCACATTATATGGTTGTCTGATTCAAAATGGCCAAAACTGGTCCCTTTCAGTTCACTAAAGCCTAGGATATTGATCTTTATATGTTCCATTTCATTTTCGAAAACTTCAAATTTTCCTACATTCATAGTTTGTACATTCTGTGTTCTGATCATTAATGGATGTTTGCAGCTATTTCTTCCCATTTTTGAGTTGTCCCACATCAGCAAATGGAGGTCCCGAAAGCTTTACTCCATCCATATCATTAAGGTTGTCTCTACTCTGAGGAGTCATCTCTTCCTCAGTCATATTTTGAGTGCCTTCTGATCTGATGGGCTCACTTCCAGCACTCTATCAATGTTTCAGGTCTATTCATAAAGTTTTTCAGTAATACATCAGACCATCTTTCCCTGATATTCATAAGGTTTTCACTGGCCATTTCTTTGAGAAGTAGATGGTCCCTTCATCCTTCCAAGTTTGTCTTAGTCTGGAAGCTCTGCTGAAACCTTCCACCATGGGTGATCCTGCTCGTATTTGAAATACCGGTGGTATAGCCTCTAGCCTCACAGCAACACGCAAGCCACCACAGTAAGACAAACACACACATGAGTGGGAATACTCAGCAATACCGAAAAAAAAAAAAAAAAACCCAAACTCACTGCCGTCAAGTTGGATCCAACTCACAGAGACCTCTCCTTGGCTTTCCGAGGCAGTATCACTATGGAAGTAGATCGCCTAATTGTCCTTCCCAGGAGTGTCTTGTGGGTTTGAACAACCAGCCTTCTGATTAGCACGCAAATACCTTAGGTACTGCCTTACCAAACCAAACAATCAAACTCCCTGACATCAAGTTGATTCCATATCATAGTGACCCTATAAAACAGAGTCAAACTGCCCCATAGAGTTCCCAAGGCTATAAATATTTATGCACACAGATTGCCCCATCTTTCTTCCATAGAGCAGCTGATGGGTACAAACCACTGACCTTTTGGTTAACAGCCCAATGCCTTAACCACAGCACCACCAGAGCCCCTGTGATATACATAACAGCAGGAATGAATCTCAAATGCATTATGTTAAACAAAGGAAGCCAAAATCAAAAGGCTCTGTATGTGTATGAATAACTGTTCGTATGACATTCTAGAAAAGTCAAAACTGTAGACAATGAAAAAATAACAATAGTTTCTGGGGGTCTGGGCAAGGATGGAGTACAAAGAAGCATGAGGGAATGTTGCTGGGTAAAGGAATTCTTCTGTATCTTGATAATGGTGATGATTACAACACCTTTTGTCCAAATTCATAATACTATCATATTAACAAAGCTGAATTTTACTGTATGCAAATTATATCCTATTAAAACTGACTGGGGGGAAAAACAGTCTTTGACGTCAGGAAAAAATACAGAGAAATAAATTAACAATTAAAGAACAATGTGAACAATTTTTTTTTTTTTTATAAAAATTTGTATTATACACAAAGAGAGTAGAGAGAAGGAACAAATTATTTAAACTGATAGCGGGGAAACCTGCCCAGGGGAAGTCAAGTTTATGCATTGCTTTGAAAGACAAGTAGGAATTAACTTGAAGAACAAGCACAAAAGGGAAGAAAGAGAGAAGGACATTCTTATTGAAGAAAACAGCATATGTGATGACCTGGCACCATAAAAATGCATGGTATATTTGGGGAACTAGTGATAAATTCTTTAAGACTGGAGTTAAATGTATGCTGGGGAGTAATAATGATATTATAAAGAACAGCAGTTAGCCTTCATAAAAGGCCTAATGTGAGAAACCAATGAATCTGACCTTTATTTTGAAATCTTTGAGGAGCAACTGAACTGGTTTGTAAGCAAATGATGAGATTTGTAACTTAAAAAGATCTTTCTTATAGCAATGGGGAGAATGGACTGTGGGGAAAAAGGAGAAAAATGATGACAAGGAGACTAATAAAGGGGCTACTGCAGCAATCCAGGAAAATAATAATTTAAGCCAGTGGTGTTTTTGGTTTTTTATTTATTATTTGGAAATAATTTGACTGCTAACCAGAAGCCTGGTGGTTCAAACTCACAAGCTACTCCTCGGAAGGAAGATGGGGCAATCTACTTCTGTAGTGATATTGCCTCAGAAACCCAAGGAGGGGTTGCTGTGAGTCGGGTCCGACTCCACGGCACATAACAACAACAACAACAAAGAGTTACAAATTTATTTCAGAATTCCTGTATACCCTTTGCTTAGCTTTCCTTAGTATCAACATATTAACAGAATTATGGCATATTTATCAAAATGTAGTAACACTGACACAAATCTACAATAGTATTAAGTAATCTATAGACTTTATTTAGATTTTACCAGTTTTTCTACTAATGTTCTTTTTCTGACCCAGGATCCAATCTAGGATACCATATTGCAATTAGTCATCATTTCTTCTTATTCTCTTCCTCTGTGATAGAAATATTTACTTGTTTCTCCTGACTTTGACACCTTTAACACATTCTGATCAGGTTTTTTAAAATATCTCCCAATTTGCATTTGTCTGATATTTTCTTGTGATTAGACTGTAAGTGAAAAATGAGTAGACTGTGGGGAAAATATACCACAGATGTAAAATGCTCGTATTAGATCATGTTAGGATGTACCTAATATCAATATGATTTTCATCTGGAGATATTAACTTTGACCACTTGGTGAAGTAGCATCTGCCAGATTTCTCTACTGTAAAGCTATTGTTTTTCCATTTCCATACACAGTAGGTTAAAAGTGAATCCCTAAGTCCAACCCATACTCAAAACTCAAAACCAAACTTACTGCCATCCAGTCCAACTCATAGTGACCTCCATTGGATTTAAAAGGCTGTCAGTCTTTATAGAAGCAGAGTGCCTCATCTTTCTTCAATGGAGCAACTGGTGGGTTACAACCACTGACCTTTTGGTTAGCAGTCAAATGACTTAACCTTTACACCACCAGAGCTCCTTAACCTGTACTCAAGGGGAGGACTGTTAAGTTCTACCTCCTGGAAGAAGCTATATCAGATAAAATCACCCCCAAACCAAACCCACTGTCATGGAGTCGATTCTGACCCATAGAAACGCTTTAGGACATCAGAACTGTCCCATAGGGTTTCCAAAGCTGAAAATATTTGTGGAAGAAGATTGCCTTATATTTTTGCCACAGAGCAGCTGGTGGGTTCCAACTGCTGACCTTTGGGATAACAGCCACATGCTTTAACCACTGCCAACAGAACTCCTTAAAACCACCACAGCAATTAATAAATATTTTGGAGGAAATAATATGAGGTTGTGTACCTCTCCTCTTTCTCCTTAAAGTTTTGCCCATTAAGTTTAGCATTCATGAGTGGAATTTCCTGTAGTAAATATTACTGTGGTGTTCTAATTTCGATTTTCTATTTCTTTTATTTCTTCCACATCTATTATTTGGATTTGTCTCTTCCCTCTCCCCTCATTTATTTATTCAATCTTACCCTTATATCAGTATGAATTCAAAGACACATTTTTTTTCATTTTGGTCATAAACCAATAGTAGTACTTATTTTGTTCAAATTGTTGCAACTTTGGACATTAAAAATTCATTCAGGTAAGCACTTGTGTCCTTTTGATATGCTTCCATCTCTCCATCTTTTTCTTTGTTTCTTATTTATTTACTCATTTTGAGAATTTCCTTACTTTATGTACTGCAAAATGTGCCAGGCTAATTTTGTATTTTCCCTGCCCCAGCTCTAGTATCAATTATTTTTCCCAAAGATCCCAAGTCCTTTTTATTGAAGAATCACATTTAGAAACCAAGAACTAGGACTAGGTGTGCTCACTGCTACTAGAATATCACTGCTTTCATGCCCTCTCATTGGAAAAAAACAGAAATATGGATCTGTACACTAACTGTATACATACATATCTATATTTCTTTACCTGTATATCTGTACATACATTAAAATCAACATGAGTTCATACTGATATCTCCAACTTTAATCCAGCACCACAAAATTCATCATAGGTTCCCCTCTTGCTTATTTTCACACTGTTTCTTTGACAGTGAGAAACCTAGTATCTACCATGAAGATGCCATACAGAACAGTCGAGTCATCCTAAAATTCTCCCCTAATTCTTGGCAACCACTAGTATATTGTCCAGGCCTATATTTTTTGCTTTTCCAGAATGTCATAGAAAGGAATCATGTAGTATATATTGAAGCCTACCATCTTTCCCTTGTTATGTTGTTGTTATTTGCCGTCGAGTTGGCCCCGACTCATAGCGACCCCTCCTTGGGTTTCTGAGGCAGTATCACTACGGAAGTAGGATTGCCCAACCTTCCTTCCGAGGAGTGCCTTAGGCACTATGCCACCATATATATGGTATATTTGGATAATACTGTTTGGCATTAGAAATGTACTAAGCACACGAGAAAATTCAGTCCAAGTTGCTTCACTAATGCAACTCTGAGAATTAGAAACTGATAACTCACGGGTTTTTTAATGCCTCAGTTTGCTGTTTAACTCTTGTTATCAGGTGTATTAGGAAACTGGACTGAGGAAATTACCATCATCATCATCATCATCATCATCACCATTTAACTTTTGTTGAAGGCTTTGTGCCTGACCTGGATTTCAGAGCATCATTTTTATTATTTCATTTAATCCTTACAAGAACACCATCAAGTAGGTTGCTATCATTATTCCAATACGGCAGATGAGCTATCTGAGGCTTCAGGAGAATAAATTCCTTTCCCACAGTCTCTCAGTTTCTAAGTGGGAGAGCTGACAGCTAACTCCCTGAAAGTGTTTGATGTCAGAGCAGTATTTAGAATAATTTATAACTAATGCTTTGTCTCCCCACATCTAATTTTTCAGTTACATGTCTTTAAATTATAGATATTATTTTTCTTCCTAAATCAGAAATGGCTACATTTATTATGCCAGTCATGTTTAGGTTTAGCATTTTTTTTCATTTCCTGTCTGACCCCAGAAGTGTCAGACCTCAGAATATAACTTTGCTGCATTTGAGTGTTTTTGCCAACTTCAGTTTGAGATGAAAATTGGCTATTATCCAATATATTTAATTTTTTTGTTTAATACTTAGGATCTTGAGAAGAGCTTGGGAGACAGTTAATTTTTGATAACTAGAATTTTTTACAAAAATTTTACCTTATATGACCTTCAAAAATTCTAGAACTGTTTGCTACTAAATGGATATAATTATATTCAGTCCACTGTCTTCTATGTAAATGACACAAATTTTGCTAAAGCATGTTTAGAAACACTCAACAAACACAATAGTTTTGAACAATAAATAAT
The DNA here is from genome assembly GCF_000298275.1 of Orycteropus afer afer. Lineage (NCBI taxonomy): Eukaryota > Metazoa > Chordata > Mammalia > Tubulidentata > Orycteropodidae > Orycteropus > Orycteropus afer. The sequence continues at coordinate 2,906,049 of NW_006922003.1, read as the reverse complement.
AGCAATTGTTTTAAAGCGTCTGAAAAATGAAGCCCTGTTCATTATGTTTTAAGTGGGTCTTTAATGATGTGTATCAGCCCTATAAAGTCTCCTGATGACATTTCTTTCCTCCCTCCTCTGATCAAAACTTCAGAGAGAGTAAGCCATACCCACTCTTTCTAATTTGCCTTGATTCCCTTTTACTTCTAACCACCTGGCTTCAGCTTCTGACACACTGAAACTTTGTCACCACCAGCAACTTTATAATGGCCTAATCCAGAAGGGTGATTTCTATTGGTGTCTTTCACGACATGCCTTCATAACTTTTGACATTGTTAAATTCCCTACCTCTTGAGAGTCCTTTCTTAAGGAGTCTGTGGCATCATTCTTTCCTGGATTTACTTCTCCCTTTCATTGTCTATATGATATTCCCTTATTTTTCCCACTGTTTCACGTAGAATAAAATTATTCTAGACTTTTATTCTTTTTCTTCTATGTCCTCTCTATGTAGTAACTTATCAATGCTTGTAATTATTTAAATGCTTATGAGAAGAAAACTACTAAATAATTATGATATCTTTCTGGAGTTAGAAAACCAAAAGGGAAGAACATGCTCAGCATTTTTCAAGCTGAAAGAACTGAGGAAAAAATTCATGACTTAAATTGCAATATTGAAGAATTCTATAGGCAAAATATTAAACAATGCAGGAAGTATGAAAAGAAGATGGAAGGAGTACATGGAATCACTATAAAAAAAAGAAATGGTCAGTGTTCAATCATTCCAGGAGGTAGAATATGATAAAAAAAAAAAAAAAAATGGAATTGAAGGAAGAAGTCCAAACTGCACTGAAGGAATTGACCAAAAAACAAGGCTCCAGGAACTGATACCCATTGAGATGTTTCAAAAATTGAGGCATCTCTGGAGGTGCTTCCCAGTTTATGCCAGGAAAACAACACCCTGATTAACTGACTGGAAGAGATCAATATGTGTGCCCATTCCTAAGAAAGGTGATTGTTTTGGTTATTTATTACCGCTCTGACAGGAATATACCACAAATGGGATGGCTCGAACAAACAGGAATTTATTGTCTTACAGTTTGGATACTCTAAGAACTAACAGATCTGTCCTGGAAGAAGTGCAGCCAGAATGCTCCTTGGAAGCAAGAATAGCCAGACTTCGTCTCACCTACTTTGGTCATGTTGTCAGAAGGGGCCATTCTGGAGAAGGATGTCATGCTTGGTAAAGTGGAGCATCAGAGGAACAGGGGAAGATGCTCAATGAGATGGGTTGACACAGTGGCTGCAACAATGGCCTTAAGCAGAGCAAGATTGTGAGGATGGTGAGGGGCAGTGTTTAGTTCTGTTGTACATAGGGGTGCTATGAGTCAGAGCTTACTCAAAGGCACCTACCAACAACAATAACTGAGCTCCAAGGTATTGGGTGATTTCCCTAGTTAGCAGTTACCACCTTAAACCCAAGACTTTCAAAGTAGAATTTAGTACTTTTTTCCAATTGTCTCTTCCCCTGAATTATTTATCTTGATGAATGATACCTATATACACCTACCTTTTCATTTGAGATACCTGGGAATTTCTTAGGCTCTTTGCATGTAGTCAACGTACTCAAGCTAGTATTCATGTTTTTTCACTTCTCTCTTTTTAATATATTTTCAAAGTTTCTATCTCCTCTAATATCGCTTTAATTCAGAATGACAAGACATTTACAGAATTCTTTAAGACCAATAGAACATTTTTGAAAGCAAAATGACCTGTGGAAACCCTTATATGGGAGATAAGTACATTTGTTCTGATTAAGTAATGGTGGAAAATAGCTCAAAATGCTATTTGTCTTATATCCTTTTCACTTCTTGTTAAGATTTCTGAGATATTTCTATGCACTCTTGGCACTTACAAGAAATTATTTTAAAACATTGATTTCATTTTCCTAAGGAGCTCTGGTAGCATAGTGGCTAAGGCACTTGACTGCTAACCAGAAGGCTGGTGGTTCAAACCCACCAGCCACTACTCAGAAGGAAGACTGAGCAATCTATTTCCATTGAGATACTACCTGGGAAACCCAAGGAGGGGTAGCTATAAGTTGGAGCCGACTCAATGGCAATCAGTTTGGGTTCTTTTTTTTTTTTTTTTTCCGGTACCATATATGTTTAATGTATTATAAAATTAATGAAAAGTTAGTTATGTCTAGAAAGCAAAATAATTTTTCCAAATGTCAAAAATCTCACTCTCTTTCATAAGAGAAAAAAAATGTACTTAGAAAAAGACATCTGTAAACTATTAAGAAGAAAAAGAGAACCAGATAACATCATTTTCAAGTATTTGACCTTAATTTGGCACAGTTAAGTTGATTCACACAGATTTGAGTAGTTTACATGTATGGTCCAATTTAGAAGGTATTTTGACATTTTGTTGGGCAACTGTTTGAGAATTTTTAGAGTAATTCTTCATGAAACCTGGTAGAAAACAATTATTTTGGAAAACTATCTCCTGAACCCTTGACTTTTTTATGCTGATGAAAACACTGTAACTCATTGACCTCCTTTCAGAAACATTGTCAACATATTGATGCTGAATATGTATAAAGGAAAAGAAATTTTCTTCAACTGCAAAAATTACTCAGAAAAACTAACAAAACAAAACTAAATATAATGTAAAAGATAATAGACAATAAATAGAAGACATTACAGTTCTGAAGAGCAATGATGTCTTCTTGGAGACTAAGATGCACCTAACACAAGCCACAGTATTTTCAATTACCTCATATGCATGTGAGAGATGGACAATGAATAAGGAGGACCAAAGAAGAGTCAATGCTTTGGAGTTGTGGTGCTGGTGAAGAATACTGAAAGTACCATGGACTGCTAAAAGAACTAACAAATCTGTCCTGGAAGAAGTGCAGTCGGAATGCTTCTTGGAAGCGAGAACGGCCAGACTTTGTCTCACCTACTTTGCTCATGTTGTAAGAAGGGATAATTCTCTGGAGAAGGATATCATGCTTGGTAAAATGGAGGGTCAACAAAAAAGGGGAAGGCCTTCAACGATATGGATTGACACAGTGGCTACAACGATGGGGCCAGGTATATCAAGGAACATGGGGCTGGCACAGGACTGGGCAGTGTTTCACTCTGCTATGCACTATGAGTCAGAGATGACTCAACAACACCGAACAACAAACAACAGTTTCTTGTCTGGATTTTTAAATATGTACTTGATTGAGATATAGAATTTGATTTGTAAGAAACAGAATGCCTAATGTCTTACAAAATATTTAAAGAATCATGTAAATCTTATAGTGTTTCCTCTTTCAGTGTGAAAGACACTGTAAGAAAGCAGTTTGAGAAAGGTATTTTTATTTAGAAATTTTTTAATTATTTAATTATTCCTATTGTTAATTTCAAAGTCAAAAATTAAAACAAAAAATAGAAAAAGACAATAAAAATTCTATTATTATAAAGAACTTTCATTTAGATGTATCATTTATGAAACCATAGTACACTTTTTAATGCTATTTTACAGAGTTGGAAATTTTTTTAGTGGTAACATATTTCTAATTGAATTTTCTATCAAAAAAAATCTTAATTATAATTAAAATTTGTTATTAACTTGAAAATAGCATAAATATTTCATTAAATGAGTTAAATATTAATTAGTAAATGCAAAAAATTATATCATGTCACATGAAAATTTTCTGAACCAGAAGACGTACTCTACTGAAAGGAGATTTGAACTAGAGTAAATTGCTGAAGTTGGCTAGAGAATGTAAATCTTTGGAAATATTTGTGGGATATGTATGGCCATTAAATGTGTATATATGGGGAGTATTTCTGTGGGATGGTATGACTTTGAAGGTTGGGCAATCTACTTCCCTAGTGATACCACCTTGGAAATCCAAGGAGGGATTGCTATGAGTTGGATCCAACTGATAGCAGTGCATTTCATGCATTATATGACTTCTCAAAATTTTTTTCCAGTGCTATTTTTCTTAGGTATATCCATCTGAGGAAAATGTTCTAGCTACAAATGGGAGATGAAGAATGTGGTAGTTAAGTTTGTGTGTCAACTTGGCTGGTCTGGTTGAGTGGCTGGGCAGCTGGATATAGTATTCCCCATGATGAGACTGGTAATCAACTCCATGGTGGAATCTACTGTGAGCAGCTGAGTAGCTGCCTTAGGAATGTGGGTTGTTTCCTGTACATAAGGAGAAGCCCTGGGGAACAATCTCTAGCTTATAGCATGCTTGAACTGGCATGTAGGCGCATCGTTGTTCAGCAGCCTACCATGATGTACCCGATCCTGGGACTTACAATGGACTTGAATCAATGTGTTGTGTGGTTTGGTAACATCGGGACTTAAAACATAGAGATAAGCTCATCAATAATAGAGATCTATTAAACCATATAAATGAAGATTTCATAAAATAATATTAGTTATTTACAAAATAAATAAATAAATGGAGATGGAGACTTAATGGTTATTGAAAAATATCTGAACTGGTTTAAATCACCAGAGAAAAATATGAGCAGATACTGTTATTGTTGTTAGGGGCCCTTTAGTTTGTTCCTATTCACAGTGACCCTGCGTACAACAGAACAAAACACTGCCCATCCTCAAATACTGATCCATCCTCAAAACTGTTGCTATACTTGAGCTCATTGTTGCAGCCACTGTAGCATTCCATCTCATTGGGAATTTTCCTCTTTTTTTTCTGACCCTCTCTTTACCAAGCAGTATGTCCTTCTCTAGGGACTTGTCCCTTCTGATAACACATTCAAATTATGTGACATAAAGTCTTGCCATCTCCCTTCTAAACATTATTCTGGCTGTACTTCTAACAAGACAGATTTGTTCATTCTTCTGGCAGTCCATGGTATATCCAGCACTCTTCTGAAACATCATAATTCAAATGCCTCAATTCCTTTCTGGTCTTTCTTATTCATTGTCCACCTTTTGCATGCATATGAGATGAGTGAAACTACATGGCTTGGGTCACGCACACCTTAGTCCTCAAAGCGATATCTTTGCTTATGAGTATTTAAAGAGGTCTTTTGCACAAAATTTTCCCAATGCAGTATGTTATTTGCTTTCTTGACTGCTGCTTCCATAGGCATTGATTGTGGATCCAAGTAAAATGAAATCCTTGGTAACTTCAATATTTTCTTCTTTTATTATAATATTGCTTATTGATCCAGTTGCAAGCATTTTTTTTTTCTTTGTGTTGAGGTGTAATCCACACAGAAGCTGTAGTCTTTAGTCTTCATCAGTAAGTGCTTTGAGTCATCTTCACTTTCACCAAGCAAGGTAGGGTGATCTGCATATCACAGGTTATTAATGAGTTTTCTCTCAATCCTGATTCCACATTCCTTTTCATATAGCCCAAATTCTCAGATTATTTGCTCAGCATACAGATTGACTAAATATGGTGAAATGATAGAACCCTGATGCACTCTCTTCCTGATTTTAAACCATGCAATATCCCCTTGTTCTGTTTGAATGGCTGGCTCTTGGTCTATGTACAAGTTCCACATGAGCACAATTAAGTGTTCTGGAGTCCCATTCTTCACATTATCCATAATTGGTTATGATCTACGTAGTTGATTGCTTTTGAACAGTCAGTAAAACACAGGTAAATCTCTTTCTGGCATTTTCCACTTTTAGCCAAGATCCATCTGAAGTCACAGTTGTTGTTGTTGTTGTTATTTGCCGTTGAGTCGCCCCGACTCATAGCGACCCCTCCTTGGGTTTCTGAGGCAGTATCACTACGGAAGTAGGATTGCCCAACCTTCCTTCCG
>NW_006922003.1:2896385-2899613 GCF_000298275.1 Orycteropus afer afer | reverse complement strand
TTGAACCGCCAGCCTTCTGGTTAGCAGTCAAGTGCCTTAGCCACCATGCTACCAGAGCTCCTAATGTTTTTCATAGAACATCTCAATATTTCAACTAGAGGCTTGAATTTTTTCTTCAGTTCTTTTTGCTTGAGAAATGCAGTGTTTCACTTTTGGTTTTGTAACTCTAGGTCATTGCATGCTTCATAATAATACTTTATTTTTTCTCTTGAGCTGCCCTTTGAAATCTTTTGCTCTTTTACTTCATCAATTCTTCCATTTGCATTACCTGCTCTACTATTCAAGAGCAAGTTTCCAACTCTCTTATAACATCTATTTTGATCTTTTTTTTCCTGTCTTTTATTATTATTATTATTATGGTTTGGGTGAAGTTTATAGAAAAAATTAGTTTTCCATTCAACAATCTATACATATTTTGTTCATAATGTTAGTTGCAATTCCCTCAACATAAAAGCATACCTCCTCAGGTTCCTCATGTCCATTCATCCTTCTTTTCTGCTCCTTCCTACCTTTTGAGTTTTGTTTTGGGGCAAATGCTGTCCTTTTGGTCTCGTGTGGTTAGTTGTTTTGAGGAATACATTCATCACAAGGTTCATTGTTCACATTAAAGCCCTGTTTGTTGTTTGGCTGATCCCAGGTGTAAGATCAGTTACAGATTTGAAGGGTATCTAAGGGCCACTGTTTTGAGGTTTCCACCAGTCTGTCAAAGCAGAAAGTCTAGTGTTTTTCATGATTATGAATGTTGTTTTTATATGTTTCGTTCATTCTTTTGAGGACCTTCTGTGGTCCCAGTTAGAGTGATTGGTAGTGGTAGTCAGATACTATATAGTTCTTCTATTTTCAGGGTAATGGAGGCTGTGGTTCAAACAGTCCACTAGCCATTTGAACTAATTGTTTCCTTAAGTCTTTTATATTCTTCACTCTTCTTTCCTCAAGATGGAGAGAGAACAATATTTGTATCTTAGATGGTCACTCTCTAGCTTTTAAGATCCCAGTTGCTACTCACCACAGTAAGATACAAAATACTGTGTTCTTGAGCTATGTTCTGTCCTTTTAATGAGATCTTTTGCTTTCTTAATGTGTGAAGTCTATGATGTCATTCCACAACTCATCTAGTCTTTGGTCATAGTTTTCAATATATCAAATCTCTTCTTAAGATGGACTCTAATTCAGGTAGGATATACTTAGAGTTGTACTTTGGTTCTCATAGACTTGTTTAATTTTTTTCAGCTTCAACTTCAACTTATTCTGACTGATAAGACTGATCTTCCTCATTATCTTTTTCCAGAGATATAGTCAAATAGATTCCTGTATATTCCATCTGATGAGATCTCCCTGTATAGTCGCTGTTTATATTGTTGAAAAAAAAGGTATTTGCAATGAATAGGTCATGGGTCTTGCAAAAATTTATCATGCAATCTCTGGTGTTATTTCTATCACCAAAGTCATATTTTCTAACTATTTATCCTTCTTCTTTGTTTTCAACTTTTGCATTCCAATCACCAGTATTTACCAATGCCTCTTGATCGCATGTTTGATCCATTTCAGACTGCACAAGTTGCTAAAAATCTTCCATTTCTTCATCTATGGCATTAGTGGTTGGTGTATAATTTTGAATAATAGTTATATTAAATGATCATCTTCTTAGACATATGGATAATAGCTATTTTCTGACAGTATTATACTTCAAAATTGATCTTGAAATGTTCTTTTTGACAATGAATGCAACACCATCCATCTTCAGTTTGTCATTCTCGGCATAGTATACCATATGATTATCCAATTCACAATGGCCAATACCAGTCCATCTCAGCTCACTTATGCCTAGAATATAGGTCTTCAAGCATTCTGTTTCATTTTTGATGACTTCCAATTTTCCTTTCTTCATGCATTGTACATTCAATATTCCTATTATTAATGTGTGTTTGTAGGTATTTCTTCTCATTTTGAGTCATGCTACATCAGCAAATGATGGTCCTGAAAGCTTCATTTCATCCATGTCATTAAGGTTAACTCTACTTTGAGGAGAAAACTCTTCCCCAATCATATTCTGAGTGCTTTCCAATCTGAGGGTTTCATCTTCTAGTACTATCAGATTGTTCTGTTGCTATCCATAAAGATTTCACTGGCCAACTTTTTAAGAAGTAGATCACCAGGTCTTTCTTCCCAGTCTGTCTTAGTCTGGAAGCTCTGCTGAAATGTGTATTACAGGTGACCCAGGAGACATTTGGAATATTGGTAGCATAGCTTCCAGCATCACAGTAAAATGTATGCCACTACAGTACAACAAACTCACAGACAGATGATAGGAATAGATATTAGAAATTATAGGTATATAAATAATGTTGTATAAGCTCTTAATTAACAGAAGGTCTACTCTGGTAGCATAGTGCCTAAGGCACTTGATTGCTAACCAGAAGGCTGGAGGTTCAAACCCACCAGCCACTCCTCGGAAGGAAGATGGGGCAATCTATTTCCATAGTGATACTGCCTAGGAAACCCAAGGAGGGGTTGTTATGAGTTGGGTCCAACTCGACGGCACATAACAACAACAACAACTACTACTCAAGGAAGATAGGAAGAATGCAAAGGAAAATAAAACAGACATTAAGAAATGTGAAAGATGATGACAAACAAGAAGTTAAAACTGAAACTGAAGAAACTATAAGAGTTTAGAGAAAATGCAACAGATTTGTTAATCAAGTATACAATGGAAGGACATTTTACAAACACCAAAAATTAAATTAGGCTTAATATAAAAATTATAGCAATAAATATACTTTCCTTAAACAATTTTATTTAGTAAACTTAGCTTCATAGATTGGATTTATAAAACAATATACTGACCATGAAATAGTTTTAAGGCATAAAGACATAAGGGGGAAAGTGAGTTTTCATACTACCAGCTCAAAGAAAATACTTTCAATATTAAGAATTTGGCATATTAAAGGGGTTGTTGTTGTTGTTGTTAAGTGCCGTCGAGTCGTTTCCGACTCATAGCGACCCCATGCACAGCAGAACGAAACACTGCCCGATTCTGTGCCAGCCCCACAATCCCTGCTATACTTGAGCCCATCATTGCAGCCACCATGTCAATCCATCTCGTTGAAGACCTCCCCCTCTTTCGTCAACTCTCCACCCTACTAAGCATGACATCCTTCTCCAGGGAATGGTCCCTTCTGACAACATGACCAAAATAGGTGAGATGAAGTCTGGCCATTCTTGCTT
>NW_006922003.1:2886985-2895470 GCF_000298275.1 Orycteropus afer afer | reverse complement strand
CAACAGCTATGATATCCCTTGTTCCACGTCCTCTTCTGAATCTGGTTTGAATCTCTGGATGTTCTTTGTCAATATACTGCTGCAAACGTTTCTGAATTATCTTCAGTAAACTCTTATTGTGTGTGATATTAATGATATTTTTCTATAATTTCCACATTCTGTGGGATCACCTTTATTAAAGGGGTAGGTAGTACTGCATAAAAGTTAAGAATGTAGACTCTAAAATTTGAATCACACTCTGTCATTTATTGACTACATAACTTGAAGAAAATCTCTACAGTTTTCTAAATACTTGTTTCTTCATTTAAAAATGACATAATAAAAGCAGCTATTTTGTAATTGTCACTTTTACCATTTCATGAGTTACAAGTAAAATGTTTGGTGTGTTGTTGTTGTTAGGTGCCATTGAGTCATCTCTGACTCATAGCAACCTTATGTACAGCAGAATGAAGCACTACCCAGACCTGTGCCAGCCTCATGATCCTTGCTGTACCTGAGCCCATGGTTGCAGCCACTGTGTCAATCCACCTTGTTGAAGGCCTTTCCCTTTTTCACTGATCCTCCACTTTACCAAGCATGATATCCTTCTCCAGAGAATGGTCCCTTCTGACCACATGACCAAAGTAGGTGTGATGAAGTCTGGACATTCTCACTTCCAAGGAGAATTCCAGCTGCACTACTTCCAGTCCAGATTTGTTAGTTCTTTTAGCAGTTCATGGTACTTTCGATATTCTTTGCCAACATCACAACTCAAAAGCATCAATTCTTCTTCAATTTTCTTTATTCATTGTCCAGCTTTCACATGCATATGAGGCAATTGAGAAAGCCTTGGCTTGGGTTAGGCCCAGCTTAGTCTTCAAAGACACATCTTTGCTCTTCAGTACTTTGAAGAGGTCTTTTGCAGCAAATTTGCCCAATGGAATACATTGTCTGATGTCTTGACTGCTGCTTCCCTTGGTGTTGATTGTGGAATCCTCTCTGCTGTGCCCTCAGACATGTCTCTCTGGCCCTTGGCTTCTTGACCTAGCCTCTGCCCTGCTTGGACAAATATTTTTGTTGTTGTTAGGTGCAATTGAGTCATCTATGACTCATAGTGACCCTATGCACAGCAAAACGAAACACTGTCCAGTCCTGTGCCAGACTCACAATCCTTGCTATACCTGAGCCCATTGTTGTAGCCATCATGTCAATCCATCTCATTGAGGGCTTTCCTCTTCTTCATTGACCCTCCACTTTACCAAGCATGATATCCTTCTCCAGGAAATGTTCCTTCTGACAGCATGACCAAAGTAGGTGAGACAAAGTCTGCACATTCTTGCTTCCAAGGAGCACTCCGGCTGTACTTCCTCCAGGACAGATTTGTTAGTCCTTTTAGCCCACCATGGTATTCTTAGCATTCTTCTCCAACACCACAAATTGAAAGCATCAATTCTTCTTCAGTCTTCCTTATTCATTGTCCACCTCTCATGCATAAGAGGCAATTGAAAATTCCATGGCTTGGGTTAGGTGTACCTTAGTCTTCAAAGAGACATCTTTGCTCTTCAGCACTTTAAAGAGGTCTTTTGCAGCAGACTTGTCTGGTGCAATACGTTGTCTGATTTCTTGACTGCTGCTTTCATTGGTGTTGATTGTGGATCCGAGTAATACGAAATCTTTGACAACTCTTAATCTTTTCTCCATTTATCATGATGCTGCTTATTAGTCTAGTTGTGAGGATTATTGATTTCTTTTTGTTGAGGTGTAATCCATACTGCAGACTGTGATCTTCATCACTTAGTGCTTCAAGTCATCTTCACTTTCAGCAAGCAAGGTTATGTTCTCTGCATATCATAGGTTGTTAATAAGTCTTCCTCTAATCCAGATGCTGCATTCTTCTTCATATAGTCCAGTGCCTCAGATTATTTGCTCAGCATACAGATTGAATAAGTATGGTAAAAGGATACAACTCTCACACACACCCTTCCTGTTTTAAACCATGTAACAACTCCTTGTTCTTTTTGAATGACAGCTCCTGATCTATGTACAAGTTCCTCATGAGCACAATTAAGTGTTCTTGAATTCCCATTCTTCTCAATGTTATCCATAATTTGTTATCTTGCACAATCGAATGCTGTTACATAGTCAATAAAACATATGTAAACATCTTTCTGGTATTCTTTGCTTTCAGCCAAGATCCATCTGACATCAACAATGATGTCCCTTGTTCCACATCCTCTCCTGAATCCAGCTTACATTTCTAGATGTTCCCTGTCAATATACTGCTGCAATCATTTTTTATTTTAACTATTTTCAGCAAAATTTTATTTGAGTGTGATATTAACAATATAGGAGCTCTGGTACCCTAGTGTCTAAGGCACTTGACTGCTAATCAGAAGGCTGGCGGTTCAAACTCACCAGCCACTCCTCGAAGGAAGGTTGGGCAATCCTACTTCCATAGTGATACCACCTCGGAAACCTAAGGAGGGGTCGCTATGAGTCGGGGCCCACTCGGCGGCATATAACAACAACAACAACATTAACAATATTGTTCGATAGTTTCCACACTCTGTTGAGTCACCCTTCTTTGGATCTCTTCCAGTCAGTAGCTGTCTTCCAAATTTCTTGGCATAAATGAGTGTCCCCAGTGCAACATTTGCTTGTTGAAACATTTCAGTGAGTATTCCGTCAATTCCTGAAGCCTTTTTATTTTTGCCAATTCCTTCAGTGCAACTTGGACTTCTTCTTTCAGTACCATTGGTTCTTGATCATATGCTACCTCTTGAAATGATTGAATGTAGGCCAATTCTTTTTTATAAAGTGACTTTGTATTCCTTCCATTTTCTTTGATCCTTTTGCAGCATTCAACATTTTGCCCATAGAATCCTTCAGTATTGCAATTCGAGTCTTAAGGTTTTTTGTTTTTCCCCCCAGTCCTTTGAGCTTGAGAAATGTCTAGTGTGTTCTTCCCTTTTGGTTTTCTAATTCTAGGTCTTTGCGTATTTCATTATAATAATTGACTTTGTCTTCTTGAGCTCCTCTTTGAAATCTTCTGTTCAGCTCTTTTATCTGATCATTTCTTCCATTTGATATAGCTAGTCTTCATTCAAAGGCAAGTTTCAGAGTCTTTTCTAACATCCATTTTGATCTGTTCTACATTTTCTGTCTTTTTAATGACCATTTGCCTTCTGCATGGATGATATTCTTGATGTAATCCCACAGTTCATCTAGTCTTCAGTTATTGGTGTTCAGTGAATCAAATCTATGCTTCAGATGGTCTCTAAATTCAGGTGGAATATAATCAAGGTCATATTTTTTTTTCATGGACTTGTTTTAATTGTCGTCAGCTTCAACCTGAACTTGGCATATGAGCATATGCATACTTGCATATGGTCTGTTCCCCAGTCACTTTTAAGTCTTGCATTGGCAGAAGACATTGGGCTTTTCCATCACCTTTTTCCACAGATGTGGTTGGTCTGATTCCTGTGTATTCCATCTGGTAAAAGTCCACATGTATAACTGCCCTTTATGTTGTTGAAAAAGATATTTTCCATGAATAGGTAGTTTGTCTTGCTAAATTCTCATGCAATCTCTCATGTTATTTCTATTAGCAAGGCCACATTTTCCAACTACCACTGATTTTTCTTTGTTTCCAACTTTTGCATTCCATTACCAGTACTAATCAATACACCTTGATAGCATGTTTGGTCAACTTCAGACTGCAGAAGTTGGTAAAATTCTTCAATTTCTTTATCTTTGGCTTTCAATACCAAAACATACTGCCACTGAGTCAATTCCAACTCATAGCAACCCCTATTGGTTTCTGAGCATGTAAATCTTTATGGGAGTAGATTGTCCCATCTTCCTTGTGGATTGGAACTGCCAACCTACTGGTTAGTAGTTAAATGCCTTAAGCACTGCACCACCAGAGCTCCTTGGTTTTAATTGTTGGTGTGTAAATTTGAATACTAGTAGTATTAAATGGTTTTCCTTGTAGGCATATGGATACATCCTATCATTGACAGCATTGTACTTTAGGATAAATCTTGAAAGAGTCTTTGTGAAGATGAATGAGATGCCATTCCTCTTCAATTTGTTATTCACAGCATAGTAAATCATGTGATTATCTTATTTTAAATGGCCCAAAACAGTTCATTTCAACTCACTAATGCCTAGAATATTGATCTTTATTCATTCCATTGCGTTTTTGACAACTTACAATTTTCCTACATTCATACTTTGTACATTCCATGTTTCTCTTATTAGTGAGTGTTTGCTGCTATTTCTTCTTATTTTGAGTTGTGCCCCATCAGCAAATGGAGGATCCAAAAGCTTTACTCCACCCATGTCATTGAGCTTGGTTCTACCTTAAGGAGGCAGCTCTTCCCCAGTCGTATTTTGAGTGTTTTCTGACCTGAGGGGCTCATATTCCAGTACTATATCAGACAATGTTTCAAGGCTATTCATCAAGTTTTCCAGTAATGTAACAGGCAGTGTTTCACTACTATTCATAAGGTTTTCACTGGCCAATTCTTCTTCTTCTGAGTCTGTCTTAGTCTGGAAGCTCCACTGAAATCTGTCCACCATGGGTGACCCTGCAGGTATTTGAAATACTGGTGGCATAGCCCCTAGCCTCAGAGCAATATACAAGCCACCGAAGTACCACAAACTGACAGAAAGAGGGGTCATAGTAGTGTAGTGGCTAAGGCACTTGACTGCTAACCAGAAGGCTGGTGGTTCAAACCCACCAGCCACTCCTCGGAAGAAAGGTTGGGCAATCTACTTCTGTAATGACACTGCTTCGGAAACCCAAGGAGGGGTCATTATGAGTCGAGTCAGACTTGATGGCACATAACAACAACAACAATCACTCTTAACTCAATTCTTTTACAACATTTCAAACACTGCATCTTTGGTACAAAGACACACCTACACTTTCTCTAGCAATATTCACTGTTCTTTGTAAGAGTGTTCAGAACACTTTGTACATTCATCCACAACATTCTATTAAATTTGTTGTTGTTATCTATTCCATTCCCACTAGGCTGTGAAATTATCTAGGACATAGACAGTATTTTATTTCTTGTAGTTGTTGTTGTTATGTGCCATCGAGTCAGCCCCGACTCATAGCGACCCCTCCTTGGGTTTCCAAGGCAATATCACTACGGAAGTAGATTGCCCCATCTTTATTTCTTAGTATGTTTATATCTAGTAATGAAGAAGGAAGGGGCCTAAGTGGACACTTAATAAATAGGGTTTTGGTGAAATAGTAGATATGCAGCCAGTTCCACTGAAAAGTGACTGCAAATTATGCCAGCAGCTGCCAGAGATAGTGTTTGTAAGCCATAAAAATTCTGTATTCAATTTATTCATATTTGGTTTGTTAGATCATGCTCCATGTGTGTTCTTATTTTCAAAATTCTCTGTGGATTATGCTTAGCCAAAATACAAAATACCCATTGATTAAAGTTAAACAGACTTCCTTTCTGTAAGAGTTCTTTAAGCAAGATTCAGAATCTTATGGATTTTACAGCTATAGTAATAAATGATGAAATGCATTAGAAGACAGATTGTATATCTGGAACAAGCTTCTAAATTAAACTTAAATTAAAGGGACTGTGAAACAGATCAACTATTAAGAAGCAAAAAGCTGTGAGACACCACTGAATAACCTGTATCATACGTCAGTTTGAGTGCCTAATAAAGGGATTCAAAAGATTTCTGATTAAAAAAAAAACACGCACTGCTGTGGAGTCAGTCTTGACTCATAGTGACCCCTCCTTGGGTTTCCGAGGCTGTATCACTATGGAAGTAGATTGCCTAACCTTCCTTCCAAGGAGTGGCTGGTAGGTTTGAACTGCCAGCCTTCTGGTTAACAGTTTTATGAAGCCTAATTCAGTTACGGGAAATCACCTAGAATCATGAGCAGCTGGTGATCATTAAACTGACCAGAACAGATTTTCCTTTTTTGTATTTATGAAAATTTATTTCTAGAACATTTATTATAGCTTCTTCCTCACTGTGTTTTCACAAGTGATTGTTCAGATGAGAATGATGAAATTTTTGGCTAGATAGAAGATAAATGATTAAGATTATGCAGGTCTTTTCAGCCTGGGCCGCACACAAGAGGCAAACACCATCAGTACGTGTAAAGGACGACAATGTAGAGAATGTACTGAATTAGTACTGAAGTCTCATTTAACAAATTTCTGTAATGTTTCATTGAAAAAGAAAAAAAAGCATTCTTGTTAGGAAAATTAGGGCATACCTCATCCATCAGTCAGACATTAGAATAGCATAAATCACAATCACAATCCCATTAGGATTTATTTATTTATTTTCTAGAAATTGACAAGCTAATCTTAAAATGTATGTGCAAATGCAAAGAACCCAGAATATCCAGGCAATATGGAAAAGAAGATTAAGATAGAAGGACTTATACTACATGTTGTTGTTGTTAGGTGCTGTCCAGTCGTTTCTGACTCTTACCAACCCTATGCACAGCAGAACGAATCACTGCCCAGTCCTGTGCCAGCCCCACAATCCTTGCTATACTTGAGCCCATCGTTGCAGCCACTGTGTCAATCCATTGCATTGAGAGCCTTCCCCTTTTTCATTGATGCTTCACTTTACCAAGCATGATATTCTTCTCCATGGAATGGTTCCTTCTGACAACATGACCAAGGTAGGCAAGATGAAGTCTGCACATTCTCATTTCCAAAGGAGCATTCCAGCTGCACTTCCTCCAAGACAGATTTGTTAGTCCTTTTGGTACTCTTAGAATTCTTCTCCAAAATCAGAACTCAAAAGTATCAACTCTTCTTTGGTCTTCCTTATTCATTGTCCAGTTCTCACATGCATGAGAGGCAATTGAAAATACCATGGCTTGTGTCAGGCACACCTTAGTCTTCAAGGAGACATTCTTGTTCTTCATCACTTGATAGAGGTCTTTTGCAGCATATTTTTCTAATGCAATACATCATCTTGTGTCTTGACTGCTGCTTCCACTGGTGTTGATTGCAAAACCAAGTAATATGAAGTCCTTGACAACTTCAATCTTATCTCCATTCATTGTGAACCTGTTTATTTGACAAGTTGTGAGAATTTTTGTTTTCTTTATGTTGAAGTGTAATCCATACTGCAGACTGTAGTTTTTAATCTCCAGCAGTAAGTGCTTCAAGTCATCCTCACTTTCAGCAAGCAAAGTTGTGTCATCTGCATATCACAGGTTGTTAATGAGACTTCCTGTAATCCTGATGCCATGTTCTTCTTCATATAATCCAGCTTCTCAAATTATTTGCCCAGCATACAGATTGAATAAGTATGGTGAAAGGATACAACCCTGATGCACTCCCTTCTTGATTTTAAACCATGCAGTATCCCCTTGTTCTGTCTGAACAAAAGGCTCCTCCTGATCAATGCACATGTTCCTCATGAGTACAATCAAGTGTTCTGGAATTCTCATTCTTCTCAATGTTATTCATAATTTGTTGTGAGCCACACGTGTTGCTGAGTAAGACACCAAGGGACATGCACTGCTAGGGGAGAGACTGTGAGAGACTTGGCTGAGAGATGGTGGACTGGGAGAGAGACTGAGCATTCTTCCTGAACTTGAATTGTAGCCTGGTGCTTCCCTAATAAACCCCGTAATCTGTGAGTTCTGTGTGGCCACTGCAGTGAATTATCAAACCCAGCAGAGAGGTGGTGGGTGCTTTGGGAGGAATGGTTGGTGAAAGAGCTGGAGGGAGGCAGCATGTCTGGCCTTATAGGAATAGCCCTTGGGTTATTGATGGTGGTTCTGTCTTCCTCTTATGGGGTTCTAGGAGGTCAGAATATGTGGCCTCCTTGCCTTTTTTGCAGTGGGAAAGTCACTCCAACATAAAATCACCAATTAAATATAAACACAAAAATGTCACAATGCCTCAGAGACAAGAGAGCATCACAGTCCACACAAAGAAGCAAGATAAAGCAGGAGACACAAGGGACCGGGATACAGACCCAAAACACATCCCTGAGGAAGATGCAGCATTGGAACTCCCTGATAAGGAATTCAAAATAATTCTATTTAGGTATCTTCAAAGGATTGAGAGACAGATCAAGGAAAACACAGACAAAACCCTAGAAGAATTTCAGAAGAAATTAAAGGACAAAATGACAAAATAAATGAAAATTTAGAAATGATTCAAAATCTACAGATAGAAATCCAGAAGATTAGTACTAAATTGTCAGAAATAGATAACACATTGAAAGGGCAAAGGAGTAGAATTGATGCTATGGATGACAGAATTAATGAGATTGGAGACAAATACCTGAATATTTCTTTGGAAAGGGATAAATCAGAAAAAAAAAAAAAGATCAAAACAATGAAGAAAGCCTAAGGTTCATGTGGGACACTATCAAAAGGAATAACCTATGTGTCATTGGAATTCCAGAACAGGAAGAGAAAAATAAAATCACTGAGAAAATTGTCCAAGATTTGTTGGAAGAGAGCTTCCCTGATATGATGAAA
>NW_006922003.1:2868851-2886322 GCF_000298275.1 Orycteropus afer afer | reverse complement strand
ACTATAAATCACAGGGTAACCTCAAAGAAAAATGATAAACCTTCACACCAAAATAAGAAAGAGGACCATCAAAAATACTTAGCAAATACTAAAACAATAGCAACAAAGGAAGTGATAACATGATTCATAAACAAAATGAGCTCAGCATAGAAAATTATATGGAACAAAGAAATCAACACTATGAAAAAGCACATAACAAAAATGACAGTAACAAATTCATATTTGCTGATCATTACATATCTGGCAAGGGATTTATGTCTAAGATTTATAGAAAACTCCAACACCTCAACATCAAAGGAATTAAAAATCCAATTGAAAAATGGGCAGAAGACATGATTAGACACTTCACCAAGGAGGATATTCAGGTGACCAGCTAATACATGAAGAGATACTCACAATCATTGGCCATCAGAGAGACGCAAATCAAAACAACAATGAGATACCATCTCACCCCAACACTGCTGGCAAGGTTCAACAAGACAGGAAATAACAAACGCTGGAAAGGATGTGGAGAGATTGGGACTCTCATACACTGCTGGTGGGACTGTGAAATGATACAACCACTGTGGAAAGCAATATGGCAATTCCTTAGAAAGTTGGAATTGGAGATACCATTTGACCCAGCAATCCCATTACTAGGTATATATACTAGAGAGGTGAGAGCCAGGACAGGGACAGATATATGCATGTTCATTGCAGCAGTATTTACAATAGCAAAAAGATGGAAACAACATGCGTGCCCATCAGTGGAAGAGTGGATGACCAAACTACGGTACATAAACATACTGGAATGCTATGCAGCACTAAATAATGTAGAGTCTGCAAAACACCACAAAATGTGGATGAACTTGGAAGACATTATGCTGAGTGAAATAAGTTAGTCACAGAAGGAAAAATATAGTATTAGTTCTTTGTTGTGGAAGTTCAAGGAAAGGTTTATATATGGAGGGAAACTTTCTTTGTTGGTTTCAAGGGGTGGGAGGGGAGGGGAGGGAACACTGCAAAAAATAAAATAAAATAAATATAAAGACTCATATCACTTTAGTTTTGTGTATTTCACTGTACATAAATTATATTTCAATAAAATGCATTAAAAAAAAAAAAAAAAGAAAGAAGCAGAAGCAGTTGCCAATTCAGTCATAGTAAGAGGAGATCAGCTTGTAGAGCCCATATATTGCCTCTATCTGTCACCATGAACACTCTGCATTAAGTAAGAATTGGGGTGATCAGTGAACATGCATTTGGTCCACCAATTATTCAGAGACTCCTACAAAGTAGATGCCTTTTGATGAGCATTTGCATAGGACACAATTATTTTCATAATCAATACCAAATTTGAGAAACCCATCCACATACATTTCCCTAACAACCTTGCCACCAACCTTTCAATCATATTCTTTTTGAGTCCTTATCAAAAAAAAAGAAAACAACTCATCAGCAAACCCAAAGCCCATTACCTTCAAGTGGATTATGACTCAAAACAACCCTATTGGACAGTAAAACTGTTCCATAAGCTTTACTGGGCTGTATTCTTTTTTTAACAACCTGCAATATGCAGATATTATGCTTGCTGAACATGAAAATGACTTGAAATACTTACTGATGAAGATCAAAGACTATAATCTTCAGTATGGATTATACCTCAACATAAAGAAGTCAAAAATCCTCACAACTTTGAAGCAAAAAGCAACATCATGATAAATGGAGAAAATGTTGAAGTTGTCAGGGATTTCACTTTACTTGGATTAACACACATGGAAGCAGCATTCAAGAAATCAAACATCCTATTGCATTGGGCAAATCTGCTGCAAAAAGAACTCTCTAAAGTGTTAAAGAGTAGAGATGTCACTCTGAAGACTAAGGTGTGCCTTACCTAAGCCATGGCATTTCCAGTCACCTCATATGCATGGGAAACCCGGACAATGAATAAAGAAGACCAATGAAGAGTTGATGCCTTTGAATTGTGGTGTTGGCAAAGAATACTTAAAGTACCATGGACTGACAGAAAAATGAACAAATCTGTCCTGGAAGAAGTGCAGCCAGAATGCTCCTTGTTGTTAGGTGCCGTTGAGTCATCTCTGACTCATACTGACCTTATGTAACACAGAACAAAACACTGCCTGGTCATGATCCCTGCTATACCTGAGCCCATTGTTGCAGCCACTGTGTTAATATATTTTATTGAGGACCTTCCTCTCTTAAAGTGACCCTCCACTTTACCAAGCATGATATCATTCTCCAGAGAATGGTCCCTTCTGACAACGTGAACAAAGTAGGTGAGATGAAGTCTGGCCATTCTTGCCTCCAAGGAGTTTCTGGCTGCACTTCTTCCAGTACAGGTTTGATAGTTCTTCTGGCAGACTACAGTACTTTCAGTATTCTTGTCAACACCACAACTCAAAAGCATCAGTTCTTCTTTGGTCTTCCTTATTCATTTTCCAGTTCTCACATACATATGAGGCAATTGAAAATACCATGGCTTGTGTTAGGCCCACTTTAGTCTTCAAGGAGACATATCTTCTCTTCAGCACTTTCAAGAGGTTCTTTGCAGCAGATTTGCCCAGTGCATGTCTTAAGCATCATTTGCCCAATGATGTCTTGACTGCTGTTTCCACTGGTGTTGATTCTTGAACCAAGTAATATGAAGTCTTTGACAACTTCATTTTTTTTCTCCATTTATTTTGATGCTGCTTATTGGTCCAGTTGTGAGGATTTTTGTTTTCTTTATATTGAGGTGAAATCCATACTGCACACTGTATTCTTCAGTCTTCATCAGTAAGTACTTCAAGTCATCCATACTTTCAGAAAGCAAAATTGTGCCATCTGTGTATCACAGGTTGTTAATGAGTCTTCCTCCAATCCTGATGCCACATTCCTCTTCATATAATCCAGCTTCTCAGATTATTTGCTCAACATACAGACTGAATAAGTATGGTGAAAGGATACAACCCTGATGCACTCCCTTCTTGATTTTAAACCATGCAGTATCCCCTTGTTCTGTTTGAATGAAAGGCTCATGATCTCTGTACAGGTTCCTCATGAGTACAATAAAATATTCTGGATTTCCTGTTCTTTCACATTCATATGTTGTTGTTGTTGTTGTTATTTGCCGTGGAGTCAGCCCCGACTCATAGTGACCCCTCCTTGGGTTTCCGAGGCAGTATCACTATGGAAGTAGGATTGCCCAACCTTCCTTCCGAGGAGTGGCTGGTGGGTTTGAACCGCCAGCCTTCTGGTTAGCAGTCAAGTGCCTTAGGCACTTTGCTACCAGAGCTCCATTCATATGAGATTATTTAAAATACCGTGGCTTGGGGTAGGTGCACCTTGGTCTTCACAGAGACGTCTTTGCTCTTCAGCACATTAAAAAGGTCCTTTGCAGCAGATTTACCCAGTGAAATACAATGTCTGATTCCTTGTTACTGTTCCCATTGGGAGTGATTGTGGCTCCAATGAAATTGTCATTGACAACTTCAATCTTTGCTCCATTTTTCATGATGCTGCTTATTGGTCATGATGTAAGATTTTCATTTTCTTTATGTTGACGTGTAATCCATACTGAAGACCATAGTCTTTAATCTTCATCAATAAATGCTTCAAGTCACCTTCACTTTCAGTAAGCAAGGTTATGTCCTCTGCATATTGCAGGTTGTTAATGAGTCTTCCTTTGATCCTGATGCTGTGATCTTCTTTATATAGTCCACCTTCTCAGATTATTTGCTCAGCATACAGATTGAATAAGTATAGTGAAAGAATACAACCCTGACACACACACTTCCTGATTTTAAACCATGAAGCACCTCCTTGTTCTGTTCAAATGACAGCTCCTGATCTATGTATAGGTTCCTCACAAGCATAATTAAGTGTTCTGGAATTCCCAATCTTTGCAATGTTATCCATAATTTGTTATGATCCACTCAGTCAAATGCTTTTGCATAGTCAATAAAAAAACATAAGTAAACATCTTTCTGGTATTCTTTGCTTTTTCATCCAAGATCCATCTGACATCAGCAATGGTATCCCTCATACCACATCCTCTTCTGAATCCAGCTTGCATTTCTAGAAGTTCCCTATTAATATAGTGCTATAATCATTTTTGAATTATCCTCAGAAAAATTTTATGTGTTATTAACAATAACGTGATATTAACAATATTGTTTGATAATTTCCATATTCTGTGGGATCACCTTCTTTGAAATGGGTACAAATATGGATCTCTTCCTGTTAGTTGGCCAGGTAGCTCTCTTGCAAATTTCTTGGCATAGACAATAAATGACTCCAGAGTGGCATCCATTTGTTGAAATATTGCAAACAGTATTCCATCAATTCCTGGAGCCTTGTTTTTTTTTGCCAATTCTTCCAGTGCACCTGTGACTTCTCCTTTCGATACCATTTGTTCTTTATCATATGCTACCTCCTGAAATGAATGAATGTTGACCAATTGTTTTTTGTACATTAATTCCATGTATTCCTTCCATCTACTCTTGGTGCTTTCTGCATCATTCAATATTTTGCCCATAGAATCTTTCAATATTGCAACTCGAGGCTTGAATTTTTTTTTTTTTCAGTTCTTTCAGCTTGAGAAATGCCATGTGTGTTCTTCCCTTTTTATTTTCCAACTCTAGGTCTTTGCACATTATATTATTATAATTGACTTATCTTCTGAAGGTCCTCTTTGAAATCAGTGCAGCTCTTTCACTTGTCACTTCTTCCATTTGCTTTAGCTCTCCATTTTTACTCTACATTCAAAAATAAGTTTGAAGGTCTCTTCTGACATCCATTTTGGTCTTTTCTTCCTTTCCTGTCTTTTTACTGACCTTTTGCTTTCTTCATAGATAATGTTCTTGATGTCATCCTACAATTTGTCTGATTTTCAATCACTGGTGTTCAGTGTATCAAATCTATCTTTCAGATGGTCTCTAAATTCAGGTGGGATATAATCAAGGTAATATTTTGGCTCTCATGGACTTCCTTTAATTGTCTTCAGCTTCAACTTGAACTTGCATGTGAGCAATTTATGGTTCCACAATCAGCTCCTGGGCTTGTTTTGGCTGAAGATGTTAAACTTCTCCATTGCCTTTTTCCACAGATGTAGTCAATCTGATTCTTGTGTATTATATCTGGTTAGGTCCACATATATAGGTGCCCTTTATGTTGTTGAAAAAAGGTGTTTTCAATAAATAAGTAGTTTGTCTTGCAAAATTCTATCATGCAGCCTTTAGTCACTTCTATCACCAAGACCATATTTTCCAATTACTGGTGAAGTTTCTTTGTTTCTAACTTTTGCATTCCAATCACCAGTAATAAGCAATACATCTTGATTGCATGTTTGGTCAACTTCCAAGTGTAGAAGTTGTCAAAAATCATCAATTTCCTTGTCTTTGGCTTTATCATTTGGTGTGTAAATTTGAATAATAGTGGTTTTAACTGTTCTTCCTCGTAGGCATATGGATATTATCCCATTACTGACAGCACTGTACTTCAGGATAGATTTTGAAACATTCTTTGTGATGATGAATGCCACACCTTTCCTCTCCAATTTGCCATTCCCAGCACAGTAGATCATATGATTGTCTGATTCAAAATAGCCAAAAACAGTCCGTTTCAGCCACTAATGCCTAGGATATCGATCTTTATGTGTTCCATTTCATTTTTGACAACTTCCAATTTCTCTAGATTCATACTTTGTACATTTCACATTCTAATTTTTAATGGATGTTTGCAGCTGTTTCCTCCCATTTTGAGTCATGCCCCATAAGCAAATGGCATAAAAGCTTTACTCCATCCATGTCATTAAGATTGACTCTACTTTGAAGAGACAACTCTTCCCAAGTCACATTTTGAGTGCTTTATGACCTGAGAGGTTCATCTTCCAGCACTGTATCAGAAAATGTTTCAGAGCTGTTGTTGTTGTTATGTGCTGTGGAGTCGGACCCTACTCATAGCGACCCCTCCTTGGGTTTCTGAGGCAGTGTCACTGTGGAAGTAGATTGCCCAACCTTCCTTCCGAGGAGTGGCTGAGGGGTTTGAACTGCCAGCCTTCTGGTTAGCAGTCAAGTGCCTTAGGCACTACCCTACTAGAGCTCCCCATTAATATATCAGACAATGTTTCACTGCTATTCATAAGATTTTCACTGGCCATTTCTTTGAGAAGTGGATGGTCCTTTCCATCTTCTGAGTCTGTTCTTACTCTGGAGGCTCCACTGAAACATGCCCACCATGGGTGACCGTGCTGGTATTTGAAGTACCAGTGGCAGAGCCTCCTGCCTCCCAGTAACACACAAGGTACCACAGTACAATGAACTGACAGGCAAGTGGTGGAAGGAAACATATCTATATATAGATACAGATATAGATGATATATATAGAGATACAGATATAGATAGATAGAGATATAGAGTAGATAGAGATATAGATACCCTGGGCATTAGTGAGTTGAAATGGACTGTTTGGGGCCATTTTGAATCAGACAAGCATATGATCTACTGTGCTGGGAATGACAAGTTGAAGAGGAATGGTGAGTCATTCATCGTCACAAAGAATGTTTCAAGATCAATCCTGAAGCACAATGCTGTCAGTGATAAGATAATATCTATATGCCTACAAGGAAGACCAGTTAATATTACTACATATATAGAAAGAGAGGGAGAGAGAGACAAATTTATCTCGAGGAAATGGTTCACACAGTTGTAGAAGCTGGCAAATCCCAAGTCCATGGGTCAGATGTTGGGTTAGAGGCTTCTCCTGACTCACATAGTTGCAGGGACTGATGAACTCAAGATCAGCAGGTCAGATGGCAGCCTGCTGGCCCACATGTTGCAGAGGCTAACAAATCCTAAGATAGGCAATCAATAATAGATAAGCTGCTCAAGAGCAAAGAATTTGAAGTCAAATGATGATGAGCCAGATGCAAGATCCAGATGGACCCAAAAGTCAGAGAGTTTTGCCAGAATGTCTGTAAATACTACATATATATATATATGGTGTGTGTGGGTTACACCTCTGTGAAAACTCCCTTTCAACTGATTGGCTGCTTGTAGAAGATCTCATTCTCATTATGGGGGTGATTACATTGTATCAGATCTCATCATAAGAGATGACTACATTATAACTGCCAAACCACTGAGAATCATGGCCCAGGCAAGTCGACATACAACCTTAACCATAACAGGTATTAAACACACATTTTGGTTGCATTTGACATAAGTATTATACTGGCATATCTTCTAAAACTCCTTTTTTAAAGTCATTAATTAAAAATATCTGATATAGATATAATCTGACTAAGGCATTTTTAGGGAGCTTTGATGGCATAGTTCCAAAGGCATCTGACTGCTAACTAGAAGGCTGGCAGTTCAAACCCACCAGCCACTCCTCAGAAGGAAGGTTGGGCTATCTACTTACATAGTGATACAACCTTAGAAACCCAAGGAAGGGTCGTTATGAGTCGGATCAAACTCAAAGGCAGTGAGTAGAAGACATTTGTATGGTGAAAATATGTGACATGGTTTGCAAGAGAGTTTTTACATTTAATATATTTTTATTTGGAAAAATATTTTCTAATCTTATCTTCTGACAAGTGATGTTTTTATTAGAAATAAAAAGTGTATATTTCTCTATTGGGAGCTCTTAATATGCTTACAACATTTTTTAAAGTGTATTTTCCAAAAAGATGTGCATAGTAATGAATTTTTAAAATATCATTTAATATTTAACATTGGGATTTTAACACAACTGAGAAATTATTGTTCCCAATGTGCTTGAGGTTGTGCTGTTGTTAGAAATAATCTTTATAATTTTTGTCATGTGGCTTTTAAAATGAGCTTTTGTCTTAGATTATCCTTGAAATAAAGATTCTTATTGTAACTTCATAAAATGAAGAAAGATGATTTAAGTCAGAACAACCAATTAGTGAGGATAAGAAAATCTTTGAAACCAATTATTGGAATGAATTGACAGCTTATTTGAAATTATCTAACTTTGTAAATGTCATCTGCAGATTTCAGAAATAAGTTACTGGTGATTCATGAAAAAGAGATTTATGTTACAAATTTCATGAGGTTGGCTTGCTGTTATTGTTTCTTTGAAATCAGTATTTTAAAGACCACTTATAGAGAAATAAGCCTTTATTTGCATTCAAACTGGCTCTGACCCAAACTCACGTTTAAGTATCCTTGTGGGGAACAAATGGACAAGTACTTCCATAAAATAATTCTTGAAGATAGCAGGGAACAATTATGTTTCATAACCAATCATAAGAACAAATAATTACAAACAGAATTTTCTTCATTCGAAACATGTGTTGAATCATCAAGTCAGGCAAAACTCAGAAATATATCAATATTTTATTATTAGTGAAAAAACTGTATATACTTTCTTCTAGCAGTACAGTACAGTGCATTACTCCTCAAGTGTTTTCATTATGTGCCATCTTAAGAAGAGTATAACTCTAGTAAATAACAAGAGAAAAATATTTTATATTCTTTTCTACTAGCTATTTATCATTTGCCTCATGTTATTTTTCTAGTTAAAAGATATGTACTCTTTTTGTGAAGAGGTTTTTTGTTTTCTTGTTAAAGGAAAAGTGAATTCAAGCCTTTGCTTGTAGTTTTAGTTGATAAAGTTTTGGTAAATGAATAGTCTGCAAAACAAGATCCACATCCAAGCACATTTGCAATGCAATCCATTTGGATATGGGAATTTTAGAACCTCAATTTATTATCTGCAAGAGAAAGATGTGGCAGCCTGCTTCCATAAAGATTACAACCTTGGATACCCCGTAGGACAGTCTTACAGGGTTGCTATGAGTTGGAATCGAATCAATGGCAATGTGTTTTATCTATCATCTTTTATAAATAAATAAATAAAATCCAATGCATATTTAAAATATGAACTGATAGTGTTGCATGTATATAAGAATTAATGGAAATGCAGTTTTTAATTTCTTCTCCTCACTTCATACTTCTCAGTTATCTGATCTACCAATAAAGCTGTAAAAACAAACAGGCTCTAGAAGAGTTATGTCAAAGATTTGTTGTTGTTGTTAGGTATCATTGAGTCAACTCCAACTCATAGCATCTATATGTTTAACAGAATGAAACACTGTCTGGCCACGCACCATCCTCACAATCCTTGTTGTGCTTAAGCTTATCATTGCAGCCACTGTGTCAATCCTTCTTGAGGGTCTTCTCTTTTTTTGCTGACCCTCCACTTTACAAACAATGATCTCCTTCTTCAGGGAATGGTCCCTTCTGACAATATGATGAAAGTAGGTTAGATGAAGTTTGGCCATTCTTGCTTCCAAGGAGATTAGGGTGCATTCAAAGCAAGCATTTTTTTCATTGTCTGAACATATTTATCCTTAGGGATGAAAGCAATGGAAAACTAATTTAATATAGGTGAGAGGTGCTGGAAATCATCTGTACTGAGTTGAGGTTCTGAGGTCGAAGTATGTTTAACCCATTTGAAGAACAATATGGCCAGTGTTATTGAAGCAAAGGGACAAGCAGTTGGACATAATATAAAGGAAGTTTCAGAGGACCATAGTAGAGTCTCATTAGATATTGCAATCATTCTGAGTTTTTCTTCACATGAGAGAAAGACCATTAGAAGGAAGCTTTTGAGTATAGGAGTGGCCTGACATGACGTGTTTTTAAAGGGCTATTCTACTTGCTTCATGGAAAACAGACTGCAGGTGTCAAATGCAAAAACAGGAGTCCATTTAGAGGCTACAGTAATCATATGGGCAATATGATGGCTATTTGGACTACAGTGCTAGCCATAAAGGTAGTTACATGTAGTCTAAATTTGGATATATTGTTAACATAGAGCCAATAAAATATGTTGTTCCGAGTTGTGAGACAAAGAAAGAAGTCAGGATGACTACAGTGAATTTGATCTGAACAATTGAAAGAATTATTAAAAGAGAAAAGGAATAGGGAGAGAAACGTGTTGAATATGAGCTACTTATTGAATTTTCAAGTAGAAATTTCTAGTAAGAAATTGATATGTAACACTAGAATTCAAAGGAGTAGTCTGACTAGATATATAAGCCTAAGAATCACCAGTATTCAAAATAGTAAGTAAGTCATGAGATTGAATGAGAATACCCAGGAAATCCCAGTGTTTAGATGTGAGGGAGATAAAGGAGAAATAGCAAACAAGACTGGAAAAGGACATTCAGTGAAGTCAGAGGAGAACCAATATAGAGTATATTGGAGGCTAAGTGAAAAACATATTTCAAGAAGAAAGTGATAAATTTTTTCAAATGTTGGGTATAACCAAAATAAGATGAGAACTGGGAATCTTTTCATCTTTGGATTTGACAATATGGAGGTCTTCTGCAAATATGTCAGAAACAGTTCAGAAGGAGAGAGAAAGATGGAGACAATCCAAATGCAGAGAAAGCCTGACTGGAGAGGATTCTACAGAAAAATGAAGGGGGGTAAAAGGGTTAAAATAGAATTAATTCCTTCCTGGAGGTTGGTTTTTTTTTTTTTTTTTTTTTTAAAGAAGGATCAGTAAAGATGAAACTTGAGACTTTATTTTATTGTATATATATTGATAGCAATGATCCAGCAAAGGGGAAAAATTTGATTCTGCAGAATTGAGAAAAGGCAATCATCAAAACAATGTTATTGAGGTGAGAAAGGACTACAGTGCAATGAATAACTTTTATATGGCCTTTTTGAGCATGGTCTTGTAACTCCTACAAAATGATTAGCTGGGCCACAATCTTGCTAGGGATTGGTCGACTTACTATGAAAATAGAGGCTTGAAAATCTACCCAATAACAATGAGCCCCTTGCAGAACAGCTCGGAGATGGGTTAATTAACTATGCAAATAAACCAAACAAAAACCTAATTGCCCTCAAGTCTATTGCAAGTCATAGTGACCCCTCCTTGGGTTTCTGAGGCAGTATCTCTACACAAGTAGATTGCCCAGTCTTCCTTCCGAGAAGTAGCTGGTCAGTTTGAACCATCAGCCTTCAGAGCAATCAAATGCCTTAGGCACTGCTTAAAAATCCATCCAATAGAATTGAGCTCCTTGCAATCCAGCTAGGGGATTGGTCAGTTTTGCCACCCTGCTAGGTTCATATAAGAGCCAATCCCACAAAAGTTCAGAAGACTTTACTACCATCAAAAAAAGTCTGAAGGGGAACACATCTTTTGGACAGTAGTTCCCTGCTTCCCTTCACTGAGAATCCCTTAAATCCAAAAGAAAGCACTACAACACTGAAGGTGAAGAGATGATGGAATGGTCAGCCCACAGACAGAGATAGTGATAGTGAATTTGCTAGCCCAGGGGGGAAGAACTGAGTACTCTATATGGGAAATTTGTTTGGTACTAAAGAAATTTGAAAGACAACTATCTGACAAACTGACTAGAAGAATCAGTACAACTGAGCTGTACTGATTCCAA
Source organism: Orycteropus afer afer (assembly GCF_000298275.1). Taxonomy (NCBI): domain Eukaryota; kingdom Metazoa; phylum Chordata; class Mammalia; order Tubulidentata; family Orycteropodidae; genus Orycteropus; species Orycteropus afer. The sequence continues at coordinate 2,874,903 of NW_006922003.1, read as the reverse complement.
AGAAAAGTGACCCAACAAAATGTGGAAATTATCAAACAACATCATTAATATCACATGGAAGTAAAATTTTGCTGAAGATAATACAAAAATGGTTGCAGCAGTATACTGACAAGGAATTCCCAGAAATTCAAGCTGGATTCAGAAGAGGACACGGAACAAAGGATACCATTGCAAATATCAGATGGATCTCAGCTGAAAGCAAAGAATACCAGAAAGATGTTTGCCTGTGTTTTATTGACTATGGAAAGGCATTTGACTGTGTAGATCATAACAGATTATGGATAACATTGAGAAGAATGGGAATTCCAGAACACTTGAATTGTGCTCATGAGGAACTTATACACAGATCAGGAGGCTATCATTCAAACAGAACAAGGTGATACAGCATGATTTAAAATCAGGAATGGTGTGCATCAGGGTTGTATACTTTCACCATACTTATTCAATCTGTACGCTGAAAAAATAATCTGAGAATGTGGACTATGTGAAGAAGAAAGCAGCATTAGGATTGTAGGAAGACTAATTAATAACCTAAAATATGCAAATGACACAAACTTGCTTGCTGAAGGTAAAGATGACTTGAAGCACTTACTAATAAAGATCAAAGACTACAGTCTTCAGCGAGGGTTACACCTTAACATAAAGAGAACAAAAATCCTTACAACAATGAAAGGGACTATGGCTAGAAAAGCCAGGGGATGGCCTGTGGTGCAGTAAATTACTTTGTAAGACTTTTCTAACCATAGTCTTTGTAACTCCCACCAGATTATTAGGTGGGACCATGCAAATAAAATGTGTAGAATTCTGATGTTGGGATTGGTTAGCTTTGCCATTCTGCCAGGATTAAATGAGCCCTTCTAGAGGAAGAGGAGTGATCTCACTGCCATCAAGAGAGAAGAGATGGAGGTGAAGTATAGTGCATCCTTGGACTCGAGATCCCTGCACTGGACCTCCTTTACAGAGACACCCATCAGAGAGAGATGCCTCAGCAGAGAGATGGTGGCAGGGTACCAAGAGGCATGAGGCAGAGCAGCAGGCTTACCTGACCCAAGGAGCGAGAAAGCTGAATACCCTTGGATAGGAGGCTTGCTGGTGGAGTGGGGTGCACCTAGGTGTACCTATCAGCAGAACTAAAAGAGCTTTGTAACATTTGCCAGGGCCCAAGGTAGGCAGGCATGGGGTTCAGGGGCTGCTTTTACTTGGGGTGGCTCTATTGTAATCCCAGGGCCCAACGCAGGGGGGGCGCAGATGGGTTAGGAACAACTAAGGGAGATGAACTTGCCTGTCAGTTTGTCACTCTGTGGTGGCTTACATGTTGCTATGTTACATGTGGAGGCTATGCGACTGGTGTTGCAAAACCCCAGCAGACTTACCCATGGTGAGCAGGTTTCAGCTGAGGTTCTGGGCTAAGACAGACTCAGAAAAAGGAAGAGGCCATCCATTCTCAAGCAATTGGCCAATAAAAACCTTATGAATAGTAGTGAAACATTCATTGTCTGATATATTATTGGAAAACTTTATGAATAATCCTGAAATATTGTCCAATATAGTGCTGGAAAATGAGCCCATCAGGTCAGAAGACACTCAAAATTTGACTGGAGAAGAGCTGACTCCTCAGAGTAGAGACAACCTTAATTGTATGACACAGCAAAGCTCAGGGCCTCCATTGGCTGATGTGGCATGACTCAAAATGAGGAAAAACAGATGCAAACATCCATTAATAATTGGAACATTGAATGTACAAAGTATGAATCTAGGAATATTGGAAGTTGTCAAAAATGAAATGGAGCACATAAAGATCAATTTCCTAAGCATTAGTGAGCTGAAATGGACTGGTTTGAACCATTTTGAATCAGACAACCATATGATCTACTATGCCAGGAATGACAAATTGAGTAAGAATGGTGCGGCATCCATAATCACAAAGACTGTTTCAAAATCTGTTCTGAAGTACAATGTTGTCAGTGATAGGAAAATATCCATACACCTACAAGGAAGACCTGTTAATACTGCTATTATTCAAATCTATGCACCAATCACCAAAGCCAAAGATGAGGAAATTGAAGATTTCTACCAACTTCTGCTGTCTAAAATTGACCAAACATGCAATCAAGATGTGTTGATTATCACTGGTGACTGGAATGCAAAAGTTGGAAGCAAAGAAGAGTTACCAGTAGTTGGAAAATATGTCCTTGGTGATAGAAATAATGCTTGAGATTATATGATAGAATTTTGCAACACCAATGACTTATTCATTGCAAATACCTTTTTTCAACAGCATAAGTGATGACCATACACATGGACTTCACCAGACGGGATACACAGGAATCAGACTGACTACATACGTGGCAAGAGGCAATGGAGAAGTTCAATATCTTCAACCAAAACAAGCCATCAGATCATCAACTGCTCATATGCATGTTCAAGTTGAAGCTGAAGACAATTAAAACGTGACCAAACAAGAGCCAAAACATGAACTTGATAATATTCCTCTTGAATTTAGAGACCATTTAAAAAATAGATTTGATGCACTGAAAACCAATGACTAAAAACCAGAGGAATTGTGGGATGACATCAAGAACATCATGTATGGAAAAAGCAAGAGGTCATTAAAAAGACAAGAAAGGAAGAAAACACCAAAATGGATGTCAGGAGAGACTCTGAAACTTGTGCTTGAGCAGAGAGTAACTAAAGCAAATGAAAGAAATGACTAGATAAAACAGCTGAACAGAAGATTTCAAAGAGCAGCTCAAGCAGACAAAGACAATTACTGTAATGAAATGTGAAGAGAGTTGGAGTTAGAAGACCAAAAGGGAAGAACATGCTCAGCATTTCTTAAGCAGAAGGAACTGAGGAAAAAAAATTAAGCCTAAGTTGCAGTATTGAAAGACTCTATGGGCAAAAAATTTAATGATGAAGGAAATGTCAAAAGAAGATGGATGGAACACACAGAGTCACTGTACCAAAAAGAATTGGTTGATATTCATCCATTTCAGGAGGTAGCATATGGTCAGGAACCAATGGCATTGACGGAAGAAATTGAAGCTGCACTGAAGGAATTGGGAAAGAACAAGGATTCAGGAATTGATGGAATACCCAGAGATGTTTTAACAAACAGATACCCCGCTGGAGGCACTCACTTGTCTGTGCCAAGAAATTTGGAAGACAGCTACCAGGCAAACTGACTGGAAGAGATCCATATTTGTACCCTTTCCAAAGAAAGGTGATCCCATAGAATGTGGAAATTATCAAATCATATCATTAATATCACATGCAAGTAAAATCTTACTAAAGATAATTCAAAAAATGGTTGCAGGAGTACATTGCCAGAGAACTTCCAGAAATGCAAGCTGGATGCAGAAGAGGATGGGGAATGAGGAATATCATTGCTGATGTCAGATGGATCTTAGCTGAAAGCAAAGAATACCAGAAAGATGTTTACTTGTGTTTTATTGACTATGCAAAAGCATTCGATTGTGTGGATCATAACAAATTATGGATAGCACTGAAAGAATGGAAATTCCAAAACACTTGATTGTACTCCTGAGGAACCTGTACTAAGATCAAGAGCCTTTTGTTCAAACAGAACAAGTAGATATTGCATGGCTTAAAAATCAAGAAGGGAGTGCATCAGGGTTGCATCCTTTCACCATACTTATTTAAATTGTATGCTGAGCAAATAATCTGAGAAGTTGGACTATATGAAGAAGAACATGGCAACAGGATGGAGGAAGACTCATTAACAACCTGCAATATGCAGATGACACAACTTTGCTGAAAGTGAGGATGACTTGAAGCACTTACTGCTGAAGATTAAAAACTACAGTCTGCATTGTGGATTACACCTCAATATAAAGAAAACAAAAATTCTCACAACTGGCCCAAAATAAACAGCTTCACAATAAAAGGAGAAAAGACTGAAGTTGTCAAGGACTTCCTATTACTTGGTTCTACAATCAACACCAACTTGAAGCAGCAATCAAGACATCAGATGATATATTGCATTGGGGAAATCTGCTGCAAAAAACCACTTTCAAGTGCTGAAGAGCAAAGATGTCTCCTTGAAGACTAAGGTGCACCTAACCCAAGTCATGGAATTTTCCATTGCCTCTTTTGCATGAGAGCTGGACAATGAATAAGAAAGACTGAAGAAGAGTTGAGGCTTTTGATTTGTGGTGTTAGAAGAATGCTAAGAATACCATGGTCTACTAAAAGGACTAACAAATCTGTCCTGGAGGAAGTGCAGCCAGAATTCTCCTTGGAAGCAAGAATGTGCAGACTTTGTCTCACCTACTTTGGTCATTTAACAACCTGCGATACACTGACAACACAATTTTGCTTGCTGAAATTGAGGATGACTTGAAACACTTACTGATGAAGATTAAAGAATACAATCTATAGTATGGATTACATCTCAATATAAAGAAAACAAAAAATCCTCACACTTGGACCTATAAGCAGCATCATGATAAATGGAGAAAAGGTTGAAGTTGTCAAAGGCTTCACATTGCTTGGTTCTACAATCGATGCCAGCAGCAGTCAGGACATTAGACAACGTATAACACTGGGCAAGTTGGCTGCAAGAGACCTCTTTCAAGTGTTGAGGAGCAAAGATGTCTCCTTGAGGACTAAGGTGCACCTGACACAAGCCATAATATTTTCAATCGCTTCACATGCATGTGAGAGCTGGACGATGAATAAGGAAGACCAAAGAAGATTTGATGCTTTTGAGTTGTGGTGCTGGCAAAGAATGCTGAAAGTACAGTGGACTGCTAAAAGAACTAACAGATCTGTCCTGGAGGAAGTACAGCTGGAATGCTCTTTGGAGGCTAGAATGGCCAGACTTCATTTCAGCTACTTTGGTCATGTTGTCAGAGGGGACCATTCCTTGGAGAAGGATGTTATACTTGGTAAGGTGGAGGGTCGATGAAAGAGGGAAAGGCCCTCAATGAGATGGATTGACACAGTGGCTGTGGTGATGGGCTCAAGTATAGCAAGGATCATGGAGCTAGCACGGGACCGGGCAGTGTTTTGTTCTGCTGTGCATAGGGTTGCTATGAGTCAGACATGACTCAATGGCACCTAACAACAGCAACAACAAAAATAACTATAGTCATTTTGTCAGAAGGAACCATTCTGTTGAACATGGAGAATCAATGAAGAAAGGGAAGGCCCTCAACAAGATGGATTGACACAATGGCTGCAACAATGGGCTCAGGTATAGCATGGGTCATGAGGCTGGCACAGGACCGGGCAATGTTTCATTCTGCTTTGCATAGGGTTGCTGTGAGTTGTAGATGACTCAACAGCACCTAATACAACAACAACATTTGTCCAAGCAAGGCAGAGGCTAGGTAAAGCAGCCAAGGGCCAGAGAGACATGTCTGAGGGCACAGCAGAAAGGAGACTGTCCTGATCAAAGAGTTGTATCCTTAGCATGTTCCTGAACCTGAATTGTGGCCTGTTATTTCCTAATAAACCCCATAATCATGAATATTGCCTGTGAGTTGTGTGCAGCCATTGCAACCAATTATCAAACCCAACAGAGATGTAGTGAGTGACGTCAGAGGGACGGTTGGCGTCAGAATTGGTAAATGGCTGGAGAGTGGTGGCATGTCTAGCCTCATAGGAATAAACCTTGCACTGTTTATGGGGATTCTGTCTTCCTCTTGTGAAGTTAGAGTAGATCAGAAGATGCTAATCCGCAAGTCCTTTTTCCAGTTGGTGTCAGAAGCAGGATTGGTTGCAGTGGCTCCAGACTCATGGAAACATAGGTGCAAAAACGGCAGGGAGGCCACATGTTCTGACCTCCTCTAATCCCACGAGAGGAAGACAGAATCACCATCAATAGCCCAAGGTCTATTCCTGCGAGACCAGACATGCTGCCTCCCTCCAACACTTTCTCCAACCATTCCTCCCAAAGCACCCACCACCTCTCTCCTGGGTTCGATAATTTGCTGCAGTGGCCACACAGAGCTCACAGATTATGGGGTTTATTAGGGAAGCACCACAGGCTACAATTCAAGTTCAGGGAAAATGCTCAGTCTCTCTC
>NW_006922003.1:2859506-2868751 GCF_000298275.1 Orycteropus afer afer | reverse complement strand
AGTCTCTCACAGTCTCTTTCCCAGCAGTGCTGGTCCCTTGATGTCTCACTCAGCAATGTGTGTCTCTTGTGTCTCTTTCCCAGCAGCGCATGTCTCTTTCAGCAGCACGTCTTCCTCAACCAGCAGTCAGAGAGAGTTCTGCCTCGAGGAGGCCTCCTTTTGAGCTAGGCAGAGTGGCCAAACTAGCCAATCATAGCATCAGAACTCTAAGCACCTGAGAGTGAACCTCCCATAACATTGTGTTGTGCCACTCCCAACAGAAATAACCCAGGTGGATAACATTTACAAACAGGAGCTCCTCAGTTGCTCATTCCCCCACTGAGTTTACAATGATTTACTGGTAGAAAAGCCATACTAAGTAATTTACTACACTGCAATAGGACTTTGCAAGAAAAAGAAGTAAGCTGCCACTGAAGTAAAACTTTTGATTCTTAGATGGTTACTTTGGTTGTTGTTATCTGTAATGATGGATTGTAGAGATATTATGCAACAGCTGAGAAGAGAAAAGCCTGAGGCAAGAGCAGGCTTATTAAAGGAGATAATTGATCTAGAGGCTAAGGCTTTTGGTTACACCCAGCCAAAGGCCCAAGGCCATATGCATAGAATGGGAAGATCTTCAAGAGAAGAGATTTAACTGGAATATTTTAAAAGGATTATATGTTTTGGATTTTGTGTTTATCTGAATGGACTACAGATAATGAACATTCTGTAACCCAGTTGTATGCCAGAAATGAACATTTGGTATGGATGACAGAGAGTGTATAAATTCCCTTCAGCCAATACTTGATTGGATATGTTAAAGGGGGAAATAGAATTTGCCAGAAGAAGCACAAGCTTTTGTTTCAAGCCCTGTGCATAGAGTATAAGGGGTTTAGGTAGAAAACCTGAGCTCCACACAATACTTACTACTAAGAGAACAGAAGATTTGCATTTGAAGACAGGACCTGCAGAAGAAAAACAAAAAACAAAACAAAGTAAAGATAATTTGGCTTTTTTAATTTCAAGCAAGTGGTTGGCTTTGGGTGCATCAAGACAGGAAAGTCATGGTCCATGAGAGAAACCCCTTCCAGGACTGGAAGTTAAAGGGAGCTGGTGAGTAGCAGGCTTATAAGCTATTCGTTTGTGACCACCTGGAGCCAATTGAAAAGTGGAAATGGGGGAAGTGCAGCAATGAAGAAACAGGCTAAGTTTGGTACTCTGACCTAACCTGGAGAAGCTGTTGTTATTATTTGCTTTCTGTCGATAATGATAATGACTTTCACTATGCCAACACTGTGGGTCTCATGTGTCCAACTCCATCACAGATGAGCATTTCCCTCGTGATATGGTAATGATGCTAGTGAGTTTATATGCCTCATTCATAGAAGTCTATGGCTGCCTGGAAGTTTGAGGCACAACCTGTCTGCATGTGCATCACAGATAAACAGACATGAACACAAGATAGAATAGTATGTAAAAATGGAAGGATATTCTTAGACAAGAATGCAAGCAATTAATTCATAGTACACAAGGGAAGGCAGAATATTGTACACATAAATGTAGATTGATAGATGAAATCTTGGAAGTTTGCTTCTGATGTTTTGTATTCTTGTAAGTTAAGACAGAGTTACCAGTGAAAGTGAGGCAAGTAGAAGAAATGTTAGATATTTGAAAAGAAAAATGGTGTGGTCACTCGTGGAAGTAGGGAAGTAAAAGATCTAGAAAAAATATAGTATAATGGAAATAGCACAAAGGGCCCACTTCAGATTGTTGTTGTTGTTGTTAGGTACTGCCCAGTTAGTTCTAACTCACAGCAACCCTATGTACAACGGAACAAAACACTGCCTGCTCTTGAGCCATCCTCACAATTGTTGCCATCCTTGAGCCCATCATCCAGCCACTGTGACAACCCATCTCATTTAAGGGCTTCCCTTTTTTTGCTGACACTCTACTTTACAAAGCATGATATCCTTCTCCTGGGATTGGTCCCTTCTGACACCATGACCAAAGTATGAGATAGGGAGTCTGGCTACTCTTGCTTCTAAGGAAGTGTGGTGGTGAAGTCTGTGTGTCAACTTGGCTGGGCCTGGTTAAGTGGCTGGGCAGCTGAATGCAGTTATTCCCCATGGTGGGATTGGTAATTAACTCGATGGTGGAATCTATTGGAGCAGCTGAGTAGCTGCTTTGGGTATGTGGTCTGCTTCCTGTATATAAGAAACAGCTTTGGGAATGGTCTCTAGCTTATGGCACGATTGAACCTTGCATGTAGCCATGTTGTTGTTCAGCAGCCTGCCATGCTCTGCTGACCTTGGGACTTTCAATGTACTTGAATTAATGGCCTGCCATGTGGTTTGGTAACATCAGGACTGTGCCATTTTATTTGTCAACCTTGGGCTTATTAGCCTCAGCAGCCAGTAGCTGCCTGAGTGAAAAGATGCCTCTAGCTTCAGTGAGCCAGGAGCAAGAGGCAGAGTTCAGCCCAAGATTGAGAGTCTTTCACACAGCCTAATGTCTGGTACTTTGAACTTGGACTTCTAACCTCCCAAACTGTAAGAGAATAAACTCCTGTTTGTTAAGGCCATCCCGTTTGTGGTATATTCGTGTCAGAGTGGCACTAGGTAACCAGAACAGGAGGATTCCAGGTATACTTCCTCAAAGACAGATTTGCTCCTTCTTCTAGCAGTCCATGACACACTCAATATTCTTCACCAACCAATGCCACGATTCAAATGCATCAATTCTTCTGCAGTTTTCCTTATTCATTGTCCTTTCACATGCATGTGAGGCTATTGAAAATACCATGGCTTGGGTCAGTCTCACTTTAGGCCTCAAAGTTACATTTTTGCTGTTTAACATATTAAAGAGGTCTTTTGCAGCAGATGAGACAATGAGATGCATTGTTTGATTTCTTGACTGTTGCTTCCAGAGATATTAATTGTGGACCTAAGTAAAATTAAATCTTTAACAACTTAAATCTTTTCTCCATTTATCACTTCAGATTGTTGTTGTTGTTATGTGCTATCGAGTCGGACTCGACTCATAACGACCCCTCCTTGGGTTTCCAAGGCAGTATCACTACGAAAGTAGATTGCCCCATCTTCCTTCCGAGGAGTGGCTGGTGGGCTTGAACCACCAGCCTTCTGGTTAGCAGTCAAGTGCCTTAGGCATTATGCTACCAGAGCTCCTTCAAATTAGCTATTATAAATTTAAAATGAGACCAGTCACTTTAGATATATGTTTTTTTGTTTGTTTTTCTGGCTTGGCTTCAGGCTCAGAGTGGGGAAAAAAATTATAAACAAGAATGGATTTTGAGAGGTAAATAGGGTAGAGGGGAAGACAAGAGTGTCTAAGAGAGACTAAGCACAGGAGTGTTTATTTTGAAGAATCATGCAAACTATCCTAAATAAGAAAAGAAAGGAATATATTGGGGAGGGAGGCGGTGTTAAGAGAAGGTGATGAAGTTAAAGGATCTTAAGGACTGTAGGCCCCAGCATCATGGAAGCATTGCTGGAGTCGGAATACTAGAGGGAGTTAATAGAAGATAAATAGAATGGATGCTTAAAGCTGAGATCATTGTGGACTTGCACTTATTGTTAAAAGCAAAGTCTAGGGTATGGCCATGAGATTGAGTGGATAAGATAAACCAGTTACAGTGGGATTGATTCCTACTTATTGCAAGCCCATGTGTATTTGAGTAGAACTGTGCTCCATGTGGATTCAATGGCTGATTTTTCAAGATTGTGAAGGCTTTCTTCAGAAGCATTTCTTGGGTACTCTAACTTCCAACCAGGAGCTCTGGTAGCATAGTGGCTAAGACACTTGCCTGCTAACCAGAAGGCTGGTGGTTCAAACCCACCAGCCACTCCTCGCAAGGAAGGTTGGGCAATCCTACTTCCGTAGTGATACTGCCTCAGAAACCCAAGGAGGGGTCGCTATGAGTCGGGGCCGACTTGATGGCACATAACAACAACAACAACAACAACCTCCAACCTTTGGAGCAACTGAGCTCAGTAACTTTACACTACCAGGAACTTCAGGTGAGATCCAGGAGGAGTGAAAATCAACAGTCTGAACAACCCGTTTATTGAAAATGGCCTGTCAATTACCAATGATCCGTGTGCTAAACTCTCAAGGAATGAGGGTGAGTTTTCCATTGGTCAGCAAGAGACTGTAACAAGGGTCAGTGGACTCTGGTCTTCAGGCATGAATGCCAAAGAAGAAACAGGACACCTACTTCCAAAGGCAGGCCTAGTTACAGGCATCACGTAAAAGAAAAATAAAATAATCACTACTTGGAGGTGGAGGAGTTTCAGAATCATTTGTCAAACTACACTTGACATATAAACAGTGATAGCATTATGGAATCACTAAATTCTCTTGTTCATCATTTTTTTTTTTTTTTTTCATTCTAAGTTGAGGATGGGACAGGCTGGATCAAATTGTTAGAATAAGTTGTCAAACAATTTATATTGAAAATTGCCTTGTGAGGAAAAGAAGAAAGATCTGCATGTACATGAAAGTCTCCTTAAATAAGCAATACTGAATTCAAATACAAACACATGTTGTAGGATTATTTTAACAACTTTCAACAATTTAATTTACCCATACTTATTCTTTTGACACCTCCAATTAGTATCTAGATTTATAGACTGAAAATTTCCTCTGGGAAATAGAGAAACATTTCTTTATCTATTCAAAGACTGGGAAACAGATTTTCCACCTCATTATCTTTAATAATGTAATTTTTTTCTTCTTAGTATTTGCAGGGAGAAATTTATCAAAAGGCAGTTACAGATGAGTGAGTTCTTAAAGACTTCAGGGAAAGGAATCAGGAGGCTATATTTACTATATCCTTGATGCCCAAAATAGATTGAAGGTGGGGGCTTTTTAGTATATTAAATTATAATTTTTAAAATTTCATATACAGAAATTAAGCTCCTAGAGGACAAAAAACAAACAAAACAATAGTAACCCTTGATTCAATTCCAATTCACGACAAACCGCCCCCCCTCCCCTTTGCTGCAGAGTAGAGCATTCCATAGGGTTTTGAGACCTGTAAGTTTCTGGAGGAAGATCTCCAGGCCTCTCTGGTGCCTGTACAAGCATTCAAACAACTAATCTTTCAGTTAGTAGTTGAGTGCTTAACTGTTTGCACCAGCCAGGGACTCCACTTGGAGAACAAGGATGACATAATGATACTGCCTCAGAAACCCAAGGAGGGGTCACTATGAGTCAGGTCTGACTCCACAGCATATAACAACAACAACAACAACAACATTTTAGCACAATGCTGGTGGCAGAATACATGTTTAATCAGTGTTGATGAACTTAAAATATAAATTTTTCTACAGAATTCAAAAAATGTAAATGATTTAATGGTTTAAGCATCGTCTTGGTGGAGGATTTGTGGATGAGCCAAATATTTAGAATTACATAGTAAAAAATGATTATTTGTATAATCGTGTGACATTTATTGCCCATGTAATTTGGTTAATCTGACTAAAATTGGATTATTTTACCAATGGTAATTTTCAAATTTTACCTAGTAGGTAAATGTTTTTCAAACTAGGTTTTGTGAAGTACTCTTCTGGGAGATGTTAATGGGGACAACTGGAAGAAAAATGGCTCTTGGTGAAATAAGGTTGGAAAGCAATATTCTGTACTACAATATTCTCTTGGAGATTCACAACTCATGTTAACATACTCAGAGTTCTTAGTAATCTGACAGTAACAAAATCTGTTAACTGATTTATCTAGATACTCTCTATTTCATGTGAGCATGAAAATTTGTCAGAGTGCATATAATAACATCCAGTAGACTACCAAAAATGGGTCTGCAAATTAACCAGTTTTGAAATAATCTATAGCATAAACGTCCATTTCTATAAATTTTTGTCATCACTGCCTCACATGAAATATCTAGGGAGATTTTTTTTTAACCAAACTTAGAGGCTATACTTAGGAAGGTCACATTTTAAATATATGTCATGTGGTATACATAAAATTCATTTCAAAGGCTTTGGTGAACCCTTCAGTTTTGTATTCATCACATTAGTGATATTGAATTTATGCATTTTAGTTTTTAGACTCTTGTTTAAATTCCATAGTGGAGGGAGCCTCAAATGTTCTTAAATTTTAAAACAAATAATCTTTCTTTTCCCCTGCAGATGAATAAATTTTAATTTGTTAACAATCAACCAAAGTTAAAAACATGATAATTTCAAGAAGATCTTAAACTCTTGCTAAAATACCTAAAATAAAGTGACATTCAACATAAAGACAATATAAAAGCCAACAGGGAAAGGCATAGGACTGATACTGAAGCAGAAAAATAGCAACAAAGTGTTAAAAAGCTATGCCTTCCAGGACATGTAAATGTGTTTCAATAAGAAACCTGTGTGACTGCTGTGGAGTAGTGTTCCGTAGAAAGCAAAAGAACACAAACAGTAGTTTAAAATACGAGCTCAACTCTACTGTGCAAAAGAATATAACTGTCCTATTCTTAACTCTAAAATTCAAGTGAATTTCAAACTGTGTGCCAGACAATTTGCAAGATTATGATCTAGGCAATCACTGATTCTGATAAGCCACTGAAATCTTTATTGAAAAGAACAACACCTGGAATGCAGACCTTAAACATATATATACACTCACTGTTCAGTTATTCACCTAATTAGATTCCAAAGACCAGGCTGTTATGCAAAAATTAGCTGTATGTAAAAATGGAGGATTTTTTTCCTGTTTTCAGACAATCCATTTGTCCAATTTTTTTTATTTAGAAAATATGATCAGGGGAATAATGAAGCTAAGATTTATTGATGTGCTCCTCACTGTGACAAGTCCAGTTATAGATTTTTCCTCTGCGTAGAAGGAGGCTTGAAGGAGACGAAGTTGGATAAGCTGGGCTGTATCACTGGAGGACCCATCACTTAACTACTTGATCTTCCTCCTGTGCTGGGTCAGAGCTTTCTTCAGGGAGCTGCCTCCAGGGTTCCTTTCCAAGACTTGCAAGCCCTGCATTCACAATCCAGGAGCCCGCTCTGCCCTCTGGGCTCTGAGAGTCACCATCTAACTTCCAGTGAGGGCAATGGGAACCTAGTCATGCACCCAGCCCTACTGAGGCAGGGCTTCAGGTCCAGTTCCTCACTTTAGTGTCTTTAAAATAGCACACATTTTTTTTCCAAACATTCCCTCCATGCCTCTTTCATTCCTACCTTTGGACCTTACAGCATTTTGGGGCTGCAAAGCCTCAGGCCATATAGGAGCTGGGAACCCAGAACGGATGTTCCCTGGTTTGATGCTGCCTGAGTGCCTGAAGGCCATGGCTAAAGAATAGGCCACCCTGTTTGGCAGTTGGATGAGGTCCCTCAGAGACAGGAGAGAGTACAAAGTGCAAGGCAGCACCCTCAGCTTATCAGAGACCCTCCACAGTCATTGTTCCCATGTCCATTACTATGATAATGCACAAAACAGTCAGATAGTAGATTTTTCATTATTGTTATAAATGCAGAATGTCAGATAACACGAAAATTGATAAGTGAAGATTAAACCCATAGCCAGGCATTTAGTGGTTCCAGTAAGATGGCAGAATAAGAAGAAAGACTGTGCAGACCCTCTTCAACAAAGAAAAGGGGAATCAATCAACACAGACACAGAAGATAATCCTGGACCCTGAGCCTTGAAGGGAAGGATACATAAGTGGACTAAACTCCAACTAGCAGAAGAATTTGCATGAACACACCAAAAAAGGAGACATACAGAGTAGTGGTCTGGCAGCCAGACAGGTTGGATATTGCCTGAGTGGTGGTAAGGACCTAAGAGTTAAATTAAATCCACCCTGCTAGCCAGGGACTGCACGGAGGATTGCTCCAGTGGCTGGTGAATAAAAAGGGAAGCAGCGAAGAGGAAGGCGAGCTGAGCTGTGGACTTTAGCCTGTCTGGAGGGTGCAGCCATTTTGAATGTTTACAAGCGGTTTGACCATTTTGGATATTTAAAGCAACAGCATTCTACCAGATTCCAGGGACGTAAGAACAGGTTTTGCTTGCTAGGAACCACAAGGACATTCTGGACTGTGACATTCCCCTTACTACTCTTATATCCCACACCCTCTTGGTGAATGGAGGTGCAGCCATCCCTCACTCCCATCCACCTTCTAGGCTGGCAGGAATTCCATCCTAGTCTGTATGCTCTAAAGGAGCCTGGGTGCCCTGCCCTGTCCTGACCTGATTTATTTTTATTTTGTTTTAGTTTGTTTGTTTTGTCTGTTCTAAAACTACTATTATTATTATTACTTTTGTCCTTTTTATTATTATTCTTTATTCTTCCCTCCCCAGGTTCTAGTTTTCAGCTTCTTTTCTCTGCCCTGTTCCTGGTTACAATTTTTTTTGTTTTGTTTTGTTTTTGGTTAACCATGTTCCTTGTTTTTCTCTTTGTGTTTTTCCCATTTTTTACTTAATTATTCTCCTTCTCTACCTTTTTCTCTTTTTGCCCTCTCCCCAGATATTGTGATGTTTCTTCTCCCCCCACCCCTTTTGTCTTTTTTGTGGTTACTGTTCCTGTGTGATTACATGGTGTGTTTCTTGTCCATTCACTTCTACTTTTTTTGATGGTTATTCAATTGTTATTTTTGTCTAACAGAGTGGGAGGCAGCAACAGTGTCCATAAGACACAACTACACCCACACCTCCTGCAGCTTCACTTACTAAGAGCTACCACTTCCATCTCCACCAATGAGCCAACGATAAATAACCACCAAGAAGAGCCTGACTCACCCTTGGCTGCTCTTCATGAAAAGTTAACAGAGACGTAAATACAACAATGTCACAATGTCTCGGAGACAGCAGACAATCACAGTCCACACAAAGAAGCAAGATAAAGTGGTAGGAACAAGGGACGTGGAACACAACCCTGAGAAAGAAATAGCATTGGAACTCCCTGATAAGGAATTTAAAAGAATTATATTTAGATATCTTCAAAGGATTGAGAGACAGATCAAGGAAAACACAGACAAAACCCTAGAAGAATTTGGAAGAAAATACAAGAATAAAATGACTAAATAAATTAAAAATTAGAAATGATTGAAAATCTACAGATAGAAACCCAGAAGATTAACAATAAATTGTCAGAAATAGATGACACATTGAAAGGTCAAAGGAGTAGAATTGATGCAATGGAAGACAGAATTCATGAGATTGAAGACAAATACCTGAATACTTCTTTGGAAAGGGATCAATCAGAAAAAAAGATCAAAACAAAATGAAGAAAG
>NW_006922003.1:2851122-2854170 GCF_000298275.1 Orycteropus afer afer | reverse complement strand
GCTGTTGCATTGTGGTAAACTGTGGTCAATGCCATGAGACAAAGTATATATGAACTGCTGTATGGAAAGTGAATTTGCTCTGTAAATCTTCACCCAAATCACAATAAAAAAAATTGGAATTAGAAATACCATTTAACCTAGCCTTTCAATTACTAGATACATATCCTAAAGAAGTGAGAGCCAGGACAAGAACAGATATAGGCACTCCCATGTTCATAGTAGCACTATTCACAATAGGCCAAAGATGAAAACAACCTAGGTGACTGTTCTGGTTACCTAGTACTGCTCTGACAGGAATATACCACAAATGGGATGGTCTTAACAAGCAGAAGTTTATTCTTACAATTTGGAGGCTTTATGTCCAAGTTCAAAGTGCTGAGCTCTAGGGGCTTGGTGAAAGCCCCTCAACCTTGGGGTCCAGCTCTGCCTCCTGCTCCTGGCCCACTGGAGCTAGAGGCCTTTCTTCACTCAGACAGCTGCTGCCTGCTGAGGCTGAGAAGCCCCAAGGTTGACAAGTAAAAAAGCACAGTCCTGATGCTACCAAACCACACACATGGCAGGCCATTAACTTAAGTCCATTGTAAGACCCAAAGTCAGCAGAGCATAGCAGGATGCTGAGTGACAACATGGCTACATGCAGAGTCCAAGAGTGCCATAAGCTAGAGACCATTCCCAAAGCTGCTTCTTATATACAGGAAACAGTCCACATACCCAAAGACAGCTACTCAGCTGCTCACAGTAGATTCCACCATGGAGATTATTACCAGTCTCATCATGGGGAATACTACATCCAGCTGCCCAGGCACTCAACCAGGCCCAGCCAAGTTGATACAAAAACATAACCATCACAGTGCCCATCAACAGAAGAATGGATAACCAAACTATGGTACACACACAATGGAATACTATGCAACCCTAAAGAATAGCACAGAATCTGCAAAACACCACATGGTGTGGATGAACTTGGAGGACTTTATGCTTACGTGAAATAAGTCCATCACAGAAGGACAAATACTGTTATCAGTCAGTTATTGTAAAAAGCCAAGGCAAGGTTTATGTATGGAAGGAAATTTTCTTTGTTTGTTACCAGGGATGGGAGGGGTAGGAACACTGGTAGACGGGTAGAGATAAGTATTGATTTGGGTGAAGAGAAGGGCAATGTACCAATTGTGAGTGATCAACACAGTGACATTGAGGAAGAGGAAGACATAGAGCAATGCATGGAAGGTACAGACAAGAAAGATTAACCCTTTTTCACATACAGTACTGCATTGTCAGTGAAGGCAAACATTGATATATGGGTTGGATAGATGGGTGGACAGGCTGAACTATTAGGTATGTCTATGCAGGGGGTAGTGTGCCCAGGACCATGTATAGACAATGTTTCTACAAGTGTATTGGTACATTCTATAAGAATTCTGAGGTATATAGTAGAGCTGACAAGGGACAAGGATGTAGTCACCTCTTGGCCACAGCCACCTACCCAGAGGGAGTGAGTAGTTGGACCTGTGGGCTCTGGCCCATAGTTCCAGGGAACATCAAACTCAATTGGCATAACATACTAAACAAAAGCATTGTTTCACATCCTACTTTGGCAAGTAACAACTGGGATATTAAAAGCTTACAAGCAGCCATCTAGATGCAGCGATAGATCTCTCCTCATCCAGAGCAAAGAAGAATGAAGAAAGCCAAAGGTGCATGGAAAAAATTAGTCCAAGACACTGGTACACCAAGCAATCCTCAGCCTATACGACTATGAGACCAGAAGAACTAGATGGTGCCCAGCTACCACTGTCAACCACTCAGAGGGGGATCTTTGTAGGAGATCCTGGATAAAGTGGGAGAACAATGTTGAACAAAACTCAAACTCATTAAGAAAAAAAAAAAAAAAGACCAGGTTTGCTGGTCTGATAGAGCCTGGTGGAACCATTGAGACTATAGCCCCTAGTTGCCCTTCAGGTCTGGAATTTAACCCACTCCTGTGGCTTCCAGCCAAACAAACAGGCATATGAACTGAATATTTACATTAGGTAGATACACTCCTTGGAGAAATCAATCATGGGAGAACAGAAGGGCTGTGTATGTACAGGGAGACACCTTGGGGGGCAGGAGTGCGTGAAGGGAAGACCATAGGGAGGAGGTAACTCTGGGGAAGAAGTGGGAGGGGAGCGGTTGCATTCTGGTAAATTGTAGCCAATATCATGAGACAAAGTTTTATGTGAGTTGCCAAATGGAAAGTGAATTTGCTCTTTAAACTTTCACCCAAATCAAAATAAAAATTTTAAAAAAATGTCATCAGTCAGAGGTGGGGTAGATGTTTGACTGCAAAGAAGCACAAGGGAATTTTGAGGGGAACATAAATGCTCTATGTTTTGTTTATGGAAGTGGTTACAACACTGTATAAATTTTTCAAAACTCATTGAACCATACACTTAAAATTTTTAAACTTAACTGTATGTATGTTATACCCCATTGTTTTGGTTCTCTAGTGCCACTTTAACAAAAAATATCACAAACGTATGGCTTGAACAAACAGGGATTTATTTTCTTACAGTTTTGAAGGCCAGAAGTCCGAGTTCAAAGTGACAGCTCTAGAGGTTGGGTGAAGGCCCTTGACCTTGGGCTTCAACTCTGTCTCTTACTCCCAGCCCACTGAAACTGGAGGCTTCTCTTAACTCAGGCAGCCAAAGCCACTGGCTGCTGAGGCTGAAAAACCTACGATTGACAAGTAAAATGGCACAGTCCCAAGATCAAGGAACACAGTAGGCCACTAGTTATACAGACCCAAGATTGGCAGACTACATGGCAGACCTCTGATGACTCACCAAATGCAGGATTCAGATGTGCAAGAAGCTCGACATCTTTCTCAAAGCTAACTTCTTATATAATGGAAGCAGACCACATCCCTAAGGCAGCCCCTCAGCTGCTCTAGTAGATTCTACCATGGAGTTGGTCTTATATCCTGCCACAATACTAATTCTCTCAATTAGTGCCAGTAGATTTTTGACTGAGTTTCTTGGGTTTTCTAGGTATAGGATCATATCATCA